>NC_041385.1:559738775-559791321 GCF_002162155.2 Triticum dicoccoides
AGAGAAGGAAAGAAGAAGAAGGATAGAAGGAGACACCCCGACCACTGACCCCGACACCCCGACCCCGACACCTGACCCCGACACCTGACCTCGACACCCTGACCCCGACACCCTGACCCCGACACCACACCCCGACACACAGACCACGACACCACACCCCGACACCCCGACCCCGACACGACACCCTGACCCCGAAACAGCACCCCGACACCGACATGACACCCCGACCCCCTAAACCTCCCGAAAAGGTGCTCTTTGGCCTTCCAGAGGCCGGCGGGGTTATATATTTGTGAATTATTAGTTAGGTCATATATTTTTCGATTTTGTTATGAAAAACATCATATATAATTGTGTCGATCGGGTAGATTTAAATGTGCAGTTGTTTCATCGCTGCGAGGTTTGGTGTTCGACGACCTCGCCGTGCGTTTGACGAGCTCTGCCCCTTCGTTCATGGGTGAGCAGAAATGACATGTCCTTATCCCCCATTAATTATTTGCACAAATGACATGAAATTTGGTAGCTAGCTATATATGTGTCTTGAATCATCAGTATGCGTAACCAACATGTGTCTCCCGTTCGAAAGCGTCATAGTTATAAATATGCATGCATTTGCATATTTATAACCTTGATTCTTTCGAGTTGTCCAACGCTATCCATGGACAGCCCGAGTATGTGTAGATTGGGTTCATTTTCCCATATGCTTTGCTCCGGATCCGACGGATAAATTTCGTCAGTGCCTCCCCTATTGTTCTCCGGGTACACATCCTCTCTGTTTATTGCAGAGACGTGTATCAGGAGAACAGCGGGGAGGTGCTGCCGAAATTTTGCGTCGGATCCGGAGCATAGCTTGGGAAAATGAACCCAATCTACACATACTCAGGTGGGATTAGGACCTATCATTACCTATTAGAGTGTAGGTTGCATGGACGTAATAAAATTGACAAAGTAGATCAACTGATGAATACATACATGGTGAATTATATATATAATTGCTGTGTGTCCAGTAGCTTTGAAAGTCAAGATGAGTGATCGTGCATGGATGTATACCGGCCACACTGGTCAGAACAAATGGAGCACTGAAATGTTCACAAAAACCAAGGGGTTTGTGCAAGCCGCATTTTCAAATGGCCAGAGGAAAACTTGGTGCCCCTGTTTCTGATGCGGAAATTGGGAAAAGAGGACAGAGGCTGAAATGGGTAAACACCTGCAGAAGAATGGTTTTACGCCCGATTATATGGTGTGGACATTTCATGGTGAGTCTTCCCAACGTGACCGTGCTGAGGTGGATCATCGTTGCACCGACGAGCATGGTACCGGGATGGAAAACATGGTGCAAGACTATGATGATGATTGGGATTCGGACGAGGAGATGGAGGAATCTGCAAAGGCCTTCAATGAAATGTTGGAGTCTTCAAAACGTCCGCTCCACGACCACACTGAGCTTTGTTAGTTGGATGCCATCTCACAAGTAATGGCTTTGAAGGCTCAGTTCAACTTGGGCAGAGAATGCTATGATGCAATTATGACAGTATTTGGATGCTATCTACCCAAAGGCCATGTAATTCCTGCAAGCCTGTACCAGTCGGACAAAATCCTCCGTGCACTGAAGATGCCCTATGAGAAGATACATGCCTGTGAGAAAGGATGTGCCTTATTTAGGCTTGACTATGCGGACTTGAACTATTGTCCCATTTGCAAGTGTTCCAGGTATATTGTGGTAGACAACGGTATGGGTGAGAAGACACAAACCAAAATCCATGTTAGTGTTCTTTGGTATATGCCAATCGTACCAAGACTTCAACGTCTTTTCATGGTCGAAGAGACGGCCAGACAGATGACATGGCACAAAACAGGCAAAAGAACCAAACTAGATGCAGATGGTAATCTGATGATGGTACACACATCGGATGGTGTTGCGTGGAAAAAGTTTGATGAATTACATGCTGACAAAGCGGCAGATCCGAGGCATCCTCGAGTCGGCATCAGCATCGATGGGTTCAGTGTGTTTGGTATGACGGCAGCCCAATACAGTTGTTGGCCCGTATTTGTCTTTCCACTCAATCTCCCCCCAGACAGATTATGCACATTTTCCTGACGTTGATAATTCCAGGGCCCAACTATCCGGGGAAAAATATGAATGTGTACATGCAGCCGCTTAAGGACGAATTGCAAGAAGCCTGGGATAATGGGTTCAAGACATACGACGCCTATAGCAAACGAAACTTCATAATGCGTGTCTGTACATGTACTCGACGCATGACTTGCCGGCGTATGCGCTATTCGTTGGCTGGTGTGTGCATGGAAGGTTCCCGTGCCCCACATGCAAGGGAGATCTTGAGTTTTGTTGGCTTCAGGCCGGTCGCAAGTTTTCTTGTTTCGACATGCATAGACAGTTCTTGGATCCTCGCCATAAGTTCAGGAAAGACAAGAAGAACTTCATCAGAGGTAGAGTTGTAAAAAACTCTGCACCACCTATGTTGATAGGCCAACAGACCCTGGATCAGTTAAACGCTCTCGAGCCAGATCCAGAGCGTCCAGGGTACTTCACGCGGTATAATTCTGAGCACGCCTTGACTCACAAAACATGCTTATGGGATCTGCCTTACTTCAAAGACCTCCTTTGCCCACACAACATCGACGTGATGCACACTAAGAAGAATATCGCCGAGGCACTTCTTGGTACATTGTTCGGCATAGATGGGAAGTCAAAGGATAATACTAAGGCTAGAGTTGATCTGGAGGCGCTATGTGATAGGCCGTTACAAAACATGAAAGAACCGAAAGGAAAGCAGAACTGGACGAAGCCAAAGGCATGGTTCAATCTTGGAAGGCCAGCTATGAGGGAAATTATCTTGTGGGTGAAAATGCAGTTGATGTTCCCCGATGGGTATGCTGCGAATCTAAAGAGGGGAGCGAGTCTTGATAAATTGAAGATAGTTGGTCTCAAGAGTCATGATTGGCACATATGGATTGAGCGGGTAATGCCGGTGATGTTGCGTGGCTTCATCCCTGAGGATGAATGGCTAATACTGGCAGAACTCAGCTATTTCTTCCGTGTTCTTTGTGCGAAAGAACTATCGCCTGGCGTGCTATAAGAAATGGAAGAGTTGGCGCCAGAGTTGATATGCAAGTTAGAGAAGATCTTTCCACCAGGCTTCTTTAATCCAATGCAGCATTTGATTTTGCATCTCCCGACCGAGGCAAGATTGGGGGGCCCGTGCAAAATCATTGGTGCTACCCAACTAAGAGGATGCAGAAGATGCTTCGAGAAAAATGTAAAAATAAACATAGAATTGAAGCGTCTATGGCTGAGGCATTCATCACTGAGGAGGCGGCAAACTTTGTGACAGCACACTACAAAACCAAAAATTGTCATTTGCATAATTCGAAGCCTCGGTACAATGCTGACGAGCCTAAAAAGGGTGGATCCAACCTCAGCCTATTCAAAGGCAATCTCGCACCAGCCAGTGTTTCAAATCTAGTATCTTTGGATAACGAAGAATGGCGGACCATTTCGTTGTATATCTTCAACAACCTGATAGAAGTGCGGCCGTACATCGAGTAAATTCTCGGTACATTGTTTCGCAACTTCTATTTCCTTTGACTATAAGGTCCGTTCATTTGACAAATACGACATCAACGGGTATTGTTTTTGTACCTATGGCAAAGAGCTATCTATGGCCGACCGAAAGTCTACAAATTGTTGTGTATCTGCTATCGGCGAAGGAGGTACTGAGTATTATGGGAGAGTTGAAGCAATTTATGAACTTCTATTCTATGGTGAAAACCCACCGAATGTCGTAGTCTTCAAATGTTATTGGTTTCAGCCGAAGGAGACTAGAAGGACTCATGAACATATAGGGCTAGTTGAAATCAACCAAAGCACCCATTTAGATGTTCCTGATGTCTATATTATGGCTCAACAGACGACCCAAGTATTCTATCTACCCTGGGCCTGCCAAACTAATCCAAATCTGAAAGGTTGGGATGTCGTTTATGAAGTGCCGCCACGTGCTAGACTATCTCCCCCAAAGGAAGAGGATTATGAACCTCACATTAACCCAGACACATATGAAGGAGAATTTTTCCAAGAGACACATCTTTCCAAAATGCATTTCAAGAACCGGTATACTTCACCCCAAAACATTGAAGTAGACAGCGACAGTGAATCCCACATCACCCCAGAGGAGGAACAAGAAGATCCGGAACAAGAAGAGGTTACTGCTGCGGACGACCTCTCAATGCTTGATCAATTACGTAAAGGTGGCCTTCCACATGTTGATGCCACTGAACCCTATGAGCCCGTCATTGATTATAGTGATGATGATGATTATGCATTTATTGATGATACTGATCGAGATTATTAGTAGTGTCAGGTATTCAATTTTTTTATGTTGTACTTGATGATGATACACTTAAGTGATATACATATTATTATTCATGTTGGTATTTTTTTATGTTGTACTAATTTCTTTTACTCTTTGTCATGGCAGGTGTTGAAAGATGGAAGGGGAGCCGACTAAGGCCAAGGACAAACGTGCCCAAATTGAAGGTGTGCCACACCATCAAGGTAGCTCCAGCTTATATCAGTTCGGGCGGAATTGGGTAATGTGGTTTGCTTCATTAGTAATGCAATTCATTCATCATGCTAGCTTGAGCCCTTTAATTACTAATTTACTTTGTTTCTCTCTTTCAGGCATGCTACAATAAGACGGATAAGGTGCCAGAGGGGTACGACCTATATGCCATGGCCCACACTGCCTCTTACAAGCAAGTCAAGGGGAAGGCGAGGAAAGGGGAGGAGTTTAACCCGAGCCAGATCCCCTACAATCCAGAGCAGGTGATGATATCTAGTGGCGGGAGGTCTCGTGGCTCCATAGCCATTGATCCAGAGATTGCTCCTGAGACCACGGTGAGTTTAATTTGAATGGACGTTACTTGCTAGTCTTAACATTTGAGTGTCATCATGCTAACGAAACATTGGAAATGATCTTTGGTGTAGCGTTACTCCACACAAGCATCACACGATCCTTCTCCAGCTACTGGCCTGAGCCAGCCCACTCCCACACCTCCATGATCAAGGTAAGTTTCTCTAGTTTTTTGCTTAACAAATGCATAAAGACCTAGACTTAGCTTTATTTCATCCAATATGCTTACCTTAATGACCTAGACGTAGCTTCTTTTCCTACAAAATGACTTAATAAGCTTACTGACCTCCAAAACCAGCCATTTTACCTAAGTTAGCTCTATAACGATCTATATTTAGCTTTGTTTCCTCCAAAATGACCTAAGTTAGTCATAATATGCTTAGTTAACTAGGTTTTCTCAATAATGACATGTACTTACCTTACTTATGTAAAAACGGCATAATTAGCTTAGTTAGCTCATAAATGATCCATTTTACCTACATTAGCTCTAAAATGATGCATTTTACCTAAGTTAGCTCATAAACGATCCATTTCACCTAAGTTACCTCACAAACGATGGCGTGCTTCTTCTTCTAGTCTTTTTCTTCTAGTCACCTTTTCCTAACTTTCTTATTTGCCATTTTGCAGATTTCATTCACTTCTCGGAAGCTAGCTTGCTATGATGGAGTGCTTGTTTTTAATTACATTCTCTTCTAGTATTCTTCTAGCTTGCTACGATGGAACTTGCTATCTTGATGAAACTTTGCATTGTAATATGTATGTGCAACTTTGCTATCTTGATGGAACCTGCTATGTATGAGTGGATCGAACTATATATGTATGTACGATGAAACTTATGTGCTGTTAAATAGCTCTATGAAATATATCTATATATGTCATATATATTTGCTGTGAAAATTGTTGGATTTAAAAAAACAGAAAAAAAGAGCCAATATGCAGGCTCTTTGCCGTCAGCCACCGACGGCAAAGGTCTCTTTGCCATCAGCAGCGGATGGCAAAGAGGCCACGTGGAAGGCAACTGTGCTTCCTGGGAGGCTGACCTATTTGGTCAGTTTGCCAATAGTGGCTGACGACAAAGAGAAAAAAACTTTGCCTACAGCGGCGGACGGCAAAGGCCTTCCGATGTTTGCCGTCAGCGGCCGACGGCAAAGGCTTGCCGTTAACCACCTAACGGAGTAACAACGCAATTATTGCCGTCAGTATTCTTTGCCGTCGGCAGCTGATGGCAAAGGACCCTTTGCCGTCAGCCGCCCGAAGCGGACGGCAATGTACCTCTTTGCCGTCCCGTACGTTGCCGTCCACTTTTGCCGTCCGTGGCGGACGGCAAAGACCTTTGCCGTCCGCCATCCGTGCCTTTGCCGTCCGCCGTGGCTGATGGCAAAGTAGCAGATTCTTGTAGTGTATGTAGATATATATATATATATATAGGCAAAGGAACTCGATCAGGGGAGCCACGAGGGGCCCACAAGGGCGGGGGCGCGCCCACCCCCTTAGGGCACGCCCTGGACCCTTGTGGCCGCCTTGGTTGCTTCTTGACGTCCACTCCAAGTTTCCTGGATTGCGTTTGTTCCAAAAATAACTCCCCCGAAGGTTTCATTCCGTTTGGACTCTGTTTGATATTCCTTTTCTGCGAAACACTGAAATAGGAAAAAAATAGCAATTTGGGCTGGGCCTTCGGTTAATAGGTTAGTCCCAAAAATGATATAAAAGTGTATAGTAAAGCCCATAAACATCCAAAACAGGTAATATAGTAGCATGGAACAATCAAGAATTATAGATACGTTGGAGACGTATCAAGCATCCCCAAGCTTAATTCTTGCTTGTCCTCGAGTAGGTAAATGATAAAAACAAAATTTTTGATGTGGAATGCTACCTAGCATATTTCTCAATGTAATATTCTTTATTGTGGCATGAATGTTCATATCCAAATGATTCAAAATAAAAGTTCATATTGACATAAAAATAGTAATACTTGAAGCATACTAACAAGTAATCATGTCTTATCAAAATAGCATAGCCAAAGAAAGCGTATCCCTACAAAATCATATAGTTAGGTTATGCTTCATTTTCGTCACACAAAATACTCTCATCATGCACAACCCCGATTTCAGCCAAGCAATTGGTTCAAACTTTTTAACGCGCTTCAACTTTTTTAACTCTTACGTAGTACATGAGCGTAAGTCATGGATATAGCACTTTGGGTGGAATAGAATATGATGATGGAGGTTGTGTGGAGAAGACCAAAAAAAGGAGAAAGTCTCACATTGACGAGGCTAATCAATGGGCTAGGCTATGGAGATGCCCATCAATTGATGTCAACATGAGGAGTCGGGATTGGCATGCAACGGATGCACTAGAGCTATAAATGTATGAAAGCTCAACAAAAGAAACTAAGTGGGTGTGCATCCAACTTTCTTTCTCATGAAGACCTAGGGCATTTTGAGGAAGCCCATCATTGGAATATACAAGCCAAGTTCTATAATGAAAAATTCCCATTAGTATATGAAAGTGACAATGTAAGAGACTCTCTATCATGAAGATCATGGTGCTACTTTGAAGCACAAGTGTGGAAAAAGGATAGTAACATTTTCCCTTCTCTCTTTTTCTCTCATTTTTTATTTTGGTGGGCTTCTTTGGCCTCTCTTTTTTATTTGGGCTTCTTTGACCTCTTTTATTTTTCATAAAGTCCGAAGTATCATCCCGACTTGTGGGGGAATCATAGTCTCCATCATCCTTTCCTCACTTGGGACACTGCTCTAATAATGAAGATCACCACACTTCTATTGATTTACAACTCAACAATTACAACTCAATACTTAGAACAAAATATTACTCTATGTGAATGCCTCCGGCGGTGTACCGGGATATGCAATGAATCAAGACTGACATGTATGAAAGAATTATAAAGGTGGTCTTGCCACAAATACGATGTCAACTACATGATCATGCAAAAGAAATATGACAATGATGGAGCGTGTCATAATAAATGGAACAGTGGAAAGTTGCATGGCAATATATCTCGGAATGGCTATGGAAATGCCATAATAGGTATGTATGGTGGCTGTTTTGAGAAAGATATAAGGAGGTTTATGTGTGATATGTATCGTATCACGGGGTTTGGATGCACCGGCGAAGTTTGCACCAACTCTCAAGGTGATAAAGGGAAATGTATGGTACCGTAGAGGCCAGCAAATTGTGGAAGGGTAAGAGTATGTATAATCCATGGACTCACATTAGTCATAAAGAACTCATATACTTATTGCAAAAGTTTATTAGCCCTTGAAGCAAAGTACTACTATGCATGCTCCTAGGGGAAGGGTTGGTAGGAGTTAACCATCGTGCGATCCCGAACTCCACACATAAGGAAGGTAATCAAAAGAGCACCCCATGCTACAAATTTGTCACACAACTTTTACCATACGTGCATGCTACGGGACTTGCCAACTTTAACACAAGTATTTCTCAATTTCATAATTACCCAACTAGCATGACTCTAACATTACCACCTCTATATCTCAAAACAATTATCAAGTATCAAATTTATCATAGTATTCAATGCACTCTATATGATAGTTTTTATTATACCCAACTTGGATGCTCATCATATTAGGACAAATTTTATAACCAAAGAAAATACCATGCTGTTCTAAAAGACTCTCAAAATAATATAAGTGAAGCGTGAGAGATTAATAATTTCTACAAAATAAAACCACCGCCGTGCTCTAAAAAGATATAAGTGAAGCACTAGAGCAAAATTATCTAGCTCAAAAGATATAAGTGAAGCACATAGAGTATTCTAATAAATTCCAAATCATATGTGTCTCTCCCAAAAGGTGTGTACAGCAAGGATGATTGTGGTAAACTAAAAAGCAAATACTCATATCATACAAGACGCTCCAAGCAAAACACATATCATGTGGTGAATAAAAATATAGCCCCAAGTAAAGTTACCGATAGACGAAGACAAAAGAGGGGATGCCTTCCGGGGCATCCCCAAGCTTAGGCTTTTGACTGTCCTTGAATTACCTTGGGGTTACTTGGTAATCCCCAAGATTAGGCTCTTGCCACTCCTTATTCCATAGTCCATCAAATATTTACCCAAAACTTGAAAACTTCACAACACAAAACTCCACAGGAAATCTCATGAGCTCCGTTAGTGCAAGAAAGCAAACCACTAATTTAAGGTACTGTAATGAACTCATTATTTATTTATATTGGTGTTAAACCTACTGCATCCCAACTTTATATGGTTCATAACCCCCGATACTAGCAGTAGATTCATCAAAATAAGCAAACAACACACGAAAAACAGAGCTTGTCAAAAATAGAACAGTCTGTAGCAATCTGTAACTTTCGAATACTTCTGGAACTCTAAAAATCCTACGATAAGTCCTAGGAAATTTGTCTATTAATCTACTGCAAAAAGAATCAACTAAAAATCACGTTTCTGTGATTTATTAAAATTATTCTCGTGCGCACAAAAGTTTCTGTTTTTCAGCAGGATTAAATTAACTATCACCCAAGATGATCCTATAGGTTCTACTTGGCACAAACACTAATAAAACATAAAACCACATCTAAACAGAGGCTACATGATTTATTTATTACTAAACAGGAGCAAAAAGCAAGGAACAAAACTAAAATTGGGTTGCCTCCCAACAAGCGCTATGGTTTAATACCCCTAGCTAGGCATAAAAGCGAGAATAGATCTAAGTATTGCCATCGTTGGTATTCAATTCATAAGTGGCTCTCATAATAGATTCATAAGGTAATTTGATTTTATTTCTATGAAAGTGTTCCATGCCTTTCCTTAATGGAAACTGGAATCTAATATTTCCTTCCTTCATATCAATAATTCCACCAATCGTTCTAAGGAAAGGTCTACCAAGAATAATAGGACATGCAATATTGCAATATATATCAAGAACAATAAAATCTACGGACATATAATTCCTTTTTGCAACAATAAGAACATCATTAATCCTTCCCATAGGTTTCTTAATAGTGGAATCCGCAAGGTGCAAGTTTAAAGAGCAATCATCAAATTCGCGGAAACCTAGCACATCACACAAAGTTTTTGGAAACATTAGCACCCAAATCACACAAAGCATAGCATTCATGATCTTTATTTTTAATTTTAATAGTAGGTTCCCACTCATGATAAAGTTTTCTAGGGATAGAAACTTCCAATTCAAGTTTTTCTTCATAATATTGCATCAAGGCATCAACGATATGTTTAGTAAAAGCTTTATTTTGACTATAAGCATGAGGACAATTTAACATGGATTGCAACAAGGAAATACAATCTATTAAAGAACAATTATCATAATTAAATTCCTTGAAATCCAAAATAGTGGGTTTGTTGCTATGTAAAGTTTTGACCTCTCCAATCCCACTTTTACAAAATTTTGCATCAAGATCTAAAAACTGTGAATCACTGGGACGCCTTTAAACTAAAGTTGACTCATCTCCAGTCCCATTATTATCAAGATCCATATTGCAAAACAAAGATTTAAAAGGAGACACATCAATCACTTTTAGATCTTCATCATTATTATCATGAAAACTAGAAGAACACGCTCTTACAAAGCAATCTTTCTTAGAACGCATTCTAGCGGTTCTTTCCTTGCACTCATCAATGGAAATTCTCATGGATTTGAAAGACTCATTGATATCATGCGTAGGTGGAATAGATCTAAGTTTCAAAGAATCAAAATCAAGAGAAATTCTATCCATGTTCCTAGCCAATTCATCAATCATAGGCAATTTTTGTTCAAGCAAAGCATTGAAATTCTTTTGAGAAATAATAAATTCTTTAACACTAATAACAAAATCAGAGGGCATCTTATTATTATTTCCATAAGAGTTGTTGTAGGAATTACCATAATTATTAGAGGAATTTCTAGGGAAAGGCCTAGGGTTGAAGTTTCCTCTATACGCGTTGTTACCAAAATTATTCCTACCAACAAAATTCACCTCCATAGATTCATTATTATTCTCAATCAAAGTAGAAAAAGATATATAATTAGGATCAATAGGATCACTCTTATTAGCAAACAATTTCATAAGTTCATCCATCTTTCCACTCAAAACATTAATCTCTTCTATCGCATGAACTTTTTTACTAGTGGATCTTTCGGTGTGCCATTGAGAATAATTAACCATAATATTATCTAGGATTTTAGTAGCTTCTCCTAAACTTATTTCCATAAAAGTGCCTCCCGCGGCCAAATCTAAAAGATTTCTAGAAGCAAAATTCAATCCGGCATAAATTTTTTGTATGATCATCCATAAATTTAAACCATTTGTAGGGCAATTGTGAATCATTAATTTCATCCTCTCCCAAGATTGTGCAACATGCTCATGATCTAGTTGCTTAAAATTTATAATATCATTTCTAAGAGAGATGATCTTAGCGGGTGGAAAATACTTAGAAATAAAAGCATATTTTCACTTATTCCATGAATCAATACTATTTTTAGGCAAAGATGAAAACCAAGTTTTAGCACAATCTCTAAGTGAAAACAGAAATAACTTCAATTTAACAATATCATTATCCAAGTCTTTCTTCTTTTGCATATCACACAAATCAACAAAGTTGTTTAGATGAGTAGCTGCATCTTCACTAGGAAGGCCGGAGAATTGATCTTTCATGACAAGATTCAACAAAGCAACATTAATTTCACAAGATTCATCATCGGTAAGAGGAGCAATTGGAGTGATAAGGAAATCATTATTGTTGGTATTGTAAAAGTCACACAATTTAGTATTATCTTGAGCCATCGGGACAAACAATCCAACACACAAGCACACAAGGGGCAAGCGAAAAAGAGGCGAACGGGAAAAAGAGGGCGAATAAAACTGCAAGGGTGAAGTGGGGGAGAGGAAAACGAGAGGCAAATGGCGAATAATGTAATGCGAGGGATAAGAGTTTGTGATGGGTACTTGGTAAGTCATGACTTGTGCGTAGACTCTCCCCGGCAACGGCACCAGAAATCCTTCTTGCTACCTCTTGAGCATGCGTTGGTTTTTCCCTTGAAGAGGAAAGGGTGATGCAGCAAACTAGTGTAAGTATTTCTCTCAGTTTTGAGAACCAAGGTATCAATCCAGTAGGAGGCTATGCTCCATGTCCCTCATACCTACACAAACAAACAAGAACCTTGCAACCAACGTGATAAAGGGGTTATCAATCCCTTCACGGCCACTTGCAAAAGTGAGATCTGATAGAGATAATAAGATAAGATAAATATTTTTGGCATTTTTACGATGTAGATTGGAAAGTAAAGAATGCAAAATAAAGTAGATCGGAAACTTATATGATGGAAAATAGACTCGGGGGGCATAGGTTTCACTAGTGGCTTCTCTCAAGATAGCATAAGTATTATGGTGGGTGAACAAATTACTGTCGAGCAATTAATAGAAAAGTGCATAGTTATGAGAATATCTAGGCATGATCATGTATATAGGCATCACGTCCTCGACAAGTAGATTGAAACGATTCTGCATCTACTACTATTACTCCACACATCGACCGCTATCCAGCATGCATCTAGAGTATTAAGTTCATAAGAACAGAGTAACGCATTAAGCAAGATTACATTATGTAGAGGGATAAACTCAAGCAATACGATATAAACCCCATCTTTTTATCCTCGATGGCAACAATACAATATGTGCCTTGCTGCCCCTGCTGTCACTAGGAAAGGACGCCGCAAGATTGAACCCAAAGTTAAGCACTTCTTCCATTGCAAGAAAGATCAATCTAGTAGGCCAAACCAAACTGATAATTCGAAGAGACTTGCAAAGATAACCAATCATACATAACAAAATTCAGAGGAGATTCAAATATTTCTCATAGATAAACTTGATCATAAACCCACAATTCATCGGAACTCAATAAACACACCACAAAAAGAGTTACATCAAATAGATCTCCAAGAAGATCAAGGAGAACATTGTATTGAGATTCAAAGAGAGAGAAGAAGCCATCTAGCTAATAACTATGGACCCAAAGGTCTATGGTAAACTACTCACAACTCATCGGAGAGGCCTTGGCGATGATGTAGAAGCCCTCCGTGATCGATTCCCTCTCTGGCAGAGCGCTGGAAAAGGCTCCAAGATGGGATCTCACGGGTACAGAATGTTGCGGCGATGGAAATAGGGTTTCATGGTGCTCCTGGATGTTCTCGGAGTACGTAGGTATATATAGGAGAAGGAAGTCGGTCAGGGGAGCCACGAGGGTGGAGGGCACGCCCACACCCCTAGGGCGCGCCCTGGACCCTCGTGGCCACCTTGCTTGCTTCTTGACGTCCACTCCAAGTCTCCTGGATTGTGTTTGTTCCAAAAATAACTCTCCTGAAGGTTTCATTCCGTTTGGACTCCATTTGATATTCCTTTTCTACGAAACACTAAAATAGGCAAAAAAACAGCAATTTGGGCTGGGCCTCCGGTTAATAGGTTAGTCCCAAAAATGATATAAAAGTTTATAGTAAAGCCCATAAACATCCAAACAGGTAATATAATAGCATGGAACAATCAAAAATTATAGATACGTTGGAGACGTATCACATATCGTCATGACTGAGAAATAAGATACCCCTCTTCTTCGGAGTGGATTTAGGCGGTGGTTTAATAAGAGTCCAATCATCATAATTCTTCAATATATTATTCAATAATTCCTCACCTTGTTCAACAGTCCATTCCCTGAAAACACAACCATCACAACTATCTAGGATGTCCCTAGAAGCATCGGTTAGTCCAATATAGAAGATGTTAAGCACTTCATTTTTCTTAAGAGGATGATCAAGCAAAGCATTAAGCAATTCAAGAAGCGTCCCCCAAGATTGTGGGAGACTATCTTCTTCAATTTGCACAAAGTTAAATATTTCCTGTAAGGCAGTTGGTTTCTTATGAGTAGGAAAATATTTTTCAAAGAAGTAGTAAATAATATCATGGGGACTACGCACACAACCAAGAGCACGAGTATTGTACCATATCTTAGCATCACCCTTTAATGAGAACGGAAATAATCTGAGGATATAGTAATAGTGAATTTTCTCATCATGAGCAAATAGGGTGGCTATATCATTTAGTTTAGTAAGATGTGCCACAACAGTTTCAGTTTCATAGCCATGAAAAGGACCATATTCAACCAAAGTAATTAACTCTGGGTCGACAGAGAATTCATAATCCTTATCAGTAACAAAGATAGGTGAAGTAGAAAACTTAGGATCACACTTCATTCTAGCATTCAAAGATTTTTCTTTCAACTTGCATAATAATTTCTTAAGATCATCTCTATCCTCACAAGCAAGAATTTCTCTAGCTATCTCTCCATCCATAACATAACACTCAGGTATCTTAGGCAATTCAAATCTAGGAGAGCTAGGTCTAATAGGTGTTTCATAATCCTTAGTTTCAAAGACTTCATTAGTTTCAGTTATTTCATTAGTTTTAGCATTCTCAATATCTTTAGCTCTAGCAATTTGTTCATCAAGTAATTCACCTAGTGGCACACTATTATCAAGCAAGGTACTAGAATCATGGCAAGCATTATTCATAGCACGAGTAGCATTATCAATAACTTGCGACATATCAGGATTAATAGATTGTGGTGGTGTTGCAAGTCAATTCATAACAGAAGGTGAATCAAGTGCGGAGATAGATGGCAGTTCCTTACCTCCCCTTGTCTTAGAGGGAACGATCTTGGTTCTTGGATCTTTCAGATTCTTCATAGTGAGAAATAGATATAAATCCCAAGTGACTCAATAAATATAGGTATGCTCTCCGGCAACGGCGCCAGAAAAAGGTCTTTATAACCCACAAGTATTGGGGATTGCAAAAATTTTTGAGGGTAGAGTATTCAACCCAAATTTATAGATTCGACACAAGGGGAGACAAAGAATATTTGTAAGTATTAGCAGTTGAGTTGTCAATTCAATCACACCTAGATGTAAGTGCATCTAGTGCCCCTTAGTGATTTTGGTGTATTGAAGACTTATAGGTTAAGGGACTAATATGTCTGTGAGTGTACACAAGCTCTATAAGTCGATGAGGAGTTTGATATTTATGATGAAAGCTCACCCCTAAAAATGTATGTCTTCAACTGAAGACTTTGGTTCTCCTGAAGATTTTGAAAGTGAAGAAATTGGTGTGACCTTGAAGACTTGGATATTCACGCGAGGATTATGAAGCGTGAAGACTTTTGTTTTCGTAGTTTCATTTTCTCTTTATTGAGTCATAGGAAACACCATATTGTTAAAGGGGGGTGAGGTAATACTAAGGAAACTGATTTCCAAGTGATGCTCATCTCAAAATTCTACACCTACCTAATCCTTTTGAGTGAAGCCATTGGGAATCTTATATCAGTTCAGTCAATTTCTCCAGTGACAGAGATGAAGATCTTCTAGTCTTTGAGGAATTTGTTCAGACTGAGGAGTTAGGAATTCACCAGTGCGGATTGCCTACACAGTGAGGAACATGATAACCCTGAGGAATTCAAACCTCAAATATCCGACCGTTGCTGTGCTATGCGCCAGCTGTTCCAAAATATCTACCCACCTAACGGTCATATCATTGAGGGGCATTTATGTCTTATCATGTCAGGATGCTCCCTAGGCTAAAAATAGCTGCCCCCTACAACCACTAGCTTGTTGACTGCTTCGCGAGAAACTGACACTTGTCATTGAGAGCATCCCATCCTCTGAGGACTTTGAGCGAAAATTATCAAGTGAGGAAAACCCAAACCCAAACACCTACAAACCCAAAGTGATTGAGCATCACTGAAGAGATTGTTCCTGTATACTGATGCTTGTTACCTTTGAGGACTGTGTATCTTCCAGACGGTTAGGCATGATGGTCTGAGCATCCAAGAGGAATTGTGGATCGCCCAGTGACCAAGTCTGTGAAGGTTTGGAAGTCACCTGAAGACTTACCATGAGTGTTGGGCGAGGTTTGTGTGACTTTAGCTCAAGGAGAATACAGTGAGGACTATGTGTTCGGGACAGTGTGTCCTCAAGTTTAAATACTCAGCCGCTCCAACTAGACGTACAACTGTCACAACAGTTGGAACTGGTCTACCAAATCATTGTCTTCACCAAGCCAACTTGTCGTGGAATTAACACGTCAGATGTCCTTAGTGTCAAGACTTAGTCGCGAGGCCAACGCATCTATGTGGTAGCTTGAGAGGGGTTGATCGGGACGAGAGACGCAACATGCAAGACAAGGATTTAGACAGCTTCGGGCCCTACATGCTGTTTGTGGCTAGGTCTCATTATGCTCATGAGAAGAGTCGCCGTAAGACGGCTCCCCCTTTGTGTCTAGCCCTAGATATTGTTTCTTGTTGCTTGTCCCTCTTTGGGGAGCCCTGCCCCTCCTTATATAAGTTAGAGGGGTGGGTTACATGTGGAGTCCTAGTAGGACTAGCCTATCTTGTACTACAAGCCGGATTCAAGTCCGGGTCTTGATTCCTTGTAAGGGAGACACTCCTCACGCCTTTACTCTTAAGCCGGCCTATCATAACGTAAGCCGGCCTTCTGGGCCTTGAGCCTCCTGGGCCCCCGGGTCTTGTCGCTCCTCTAATCCGCTTGCTAGGTCACCCATAAGTCGCCAGGATCGGGCGGGTCACTTAGTGTGTCGTCCAGTCAGGGCGGGTCATTAGTGAATCACCAAGTCCGGCCGGGTTATACTTCCGGCCGGGTTACACCGCGGGGTATATCCCCGACATTAGCCCCCAAGTTTAGCTTGGATTTATCCATGGTAAACTTATGCTGCAAAATAAACACAAGAACAAATTTGACAGGTTGTGCTCCGGGTTAAGAATTCTTGTAAACCGGCACCTGAACATCCTTAAGTCCCTGTCATTTCCTTCTTCTAGAAAATCCGGGTCAATAGACCAGCTTCACAATCAATTTGATGATGTTGGTTTCTCACAGAAAAATATTGTGAAGAATAATCCACTTGAGTTGGCTTCCAAGGCGCCGGGTTAAATAATTTTGGTCTTCAAATACTCATCTGGTATTCAGCCGGCTTGAAGATATAAAACTTGCCGGTTTATCATTACCCAAAAACTCCGGGTTATAAAGACTGATGATGTCGAGTCGTAATTGTTGTTGACACCGGGTCATGTAATTGATCTTCCTGATTTTCTCAAAACTGATAATTTGAAGATGTTCCTCTTTATATATGCATAATACCTGTAGCCCCCAAGTCTTAAGAGGAGAACATAGTGATAGCTTAAGACTTGCTCCAATATAAGTGTTGCAACCAAAGAAGAAATCCGGTTTGTTCATCTCAATCATTAGTCATAAACTGAATATTCCACATAGGTAGCCCCCAAGTTCCGGGTTGTCATGCTTGCGGCAACCTGGGACTTGTAATTGCCTTATGCTCATAAAAACTTCAACCAGTGTAGCCTCCAAGGGCCGGGTCATTATGCAATAATGAGCAGGGACTTTATAAATATGATCATGTAGATTTGAACAACAACGTGTAGCCCCCAAGGGCCGGCTCAGTAAGATAATATTGAGCTGGTACTTTATATATAATTCTATGAAATGAACATCATATAATGTAACCCCCATCATGGGGCGTGAACCCACGTCCACATGGTTGAGAGCTTTGTGCTTTACCAACTGAGAAGTGGATCTCTTCAATAATAGATGAAAATTTGTGTACCTTGAATTGTTGACAGGAGCAATTGGTAGCCCCCAAGGGCCGGATCATTTAAAATGTGATGAGTCGGGTCTTCAATAAGTTGAGCAAAAATTGTCTTTGCATTAGCCCCCAAGTGCCATGGTGCATGCTGGCAGTGACATGGGACTTGTATATTCGATGTAATCTCGATTTGAATAATGTAGCCCTCAAGTGTCGGGTCGTAAGCCTGCAGCGACTCGGGACTATTCCTTTTCATTGTAGAATAAATCATATCCATTGATAAAATAATAGCCATTGCGCTGAAGCGACTTTGAAAACCTCAATCATAACACTGGTTATTGATAATCACAATAGAAATCCAGCCATGTTGGCTATTTAAGATTTGATCAATATAATCCGGTATGAAAACCTCAATCATTCAATATCATCATGAAAATCTAGCCAGTTTTGGCTATTAAAGATGTAAATACCTCATCGGTTGACAAGTAAATCCGGAGTTTAAATACATGGCGGCTCTTGGCCGATGACGACTTAATGTGCATTCATTGTAAGCCGGTTGCCTATAGCCCTTGAGAAAATCAATAATTGATAACCCTATTGAGACACCAATTTCAATGATGATCTTGGACTGAAGCATTTATATAAGTCATAATTATGCAAATCCTGCACAGAGTTTAAACAACATATGCCCTAGCGACTTAACATCAAGAGCCAAGGCAGGTAACCACCCAAATGTAGTCTTATCCTGCACACAAGTAGATTACAAGATCCCTATGATCCTTTGAATGATACCGCTGGTTTATGTGACCCGGACAGTAAAGTTGACTCTGTAAGAGCCGACACATATGATATTTGTGACAACTCAAAAACTTGCGATTGTATAAAAATAGATAAAAATTTTGAGGCTTCTGATTCGAATAAGATCAGTAAACCGTCCAAAAGGGGTTAAGCTAAGATTCGAATACGACCATATAGCCCATCCTGTGTCGATCAAAGTGGGTATCGACAGCTATGTTCTCTTTGGTTCGAATATGACCTATGTTTGAACAGGAAAACCCCCAAATGACCACTGTAATATTGAATTTGTAATGCCGGGTTGTATGACCTGTGTAATAAGGGTGATAACCCAATCCTTAGAAGCCAATGCTTCCATATAAATGCTGGTTGTCATAAGCTGGCGACTTATAATCAAAAGTCAAGCCGGTTAATCATAAAACACTTATATCCATTTGAGATATAATCCCCAAAAGGTCTCAAGTTAAGTAATTGTGGCTACAATAAACTTTACCAGAGATAGAATAAAACTTTTTGAGGCTTCTGATTCGGATACGATCTGTAAACCGTTCCAAAGGGGTTAAGCTAAGATTCGAATATGATCATATAGCCCCCAGCGGCTTGGCGATGCCGATCAAGTGGGTATCGACAGCTATGTTCTCTTCGGTTTGAATACGACTTATGTTTGAACAGGAAGCCCCCAAGTGACCATAAGAGTTGTTTAACGATGCTGATTTGAATACGATCCACGTCGATTCCCAAAGGGGTTGAGCTATGATTCAGATACGATCAAGAAGCCCCCAAGTAGGTTCAACAGTTTGCTAATCAAAAGGGTATCGACAGCTATGTTCTCTTTGGTTCGAATACGACCTATGTTTGAACAGGAAGCCCCCAAATGACCGTATAAATTTTGGCATTGCACCGATAAAGAGGGTACTGATGGCTATGCCCGATGAGCAGGAAGCCCCCAAGTGACCATAATAAGATAAGCCGTAAAGCAGGATACCCATGTTTTGAACCAGAATTTCTTAAACTGGATATTGAGATCCTCAAAGCTTTGTAAGGTACAAATTTACCTTGATCCGAATGTTGAACCAGTTTGGAGAGCTTCAAAGCTTTGCGGGAGAAAGATGTCTCTTGAACCGGATTTTAAACCGGAATTTTCATCAGTATGGTAGTGTGCTCCGGAACCGGGTTATCATCCCCTCCCATGACCCGGAGTTCCCGAGTCATGTCACTGTAGCCCCCGAGTTTTAAGACTACTCGAGGAGTTGGCTTGAGACTCTCCATATTTGACCGTGATATAAACCGGTATGAGTCATTCAACATCTCAGTGACATAACTTGTCCTGCACTGGAGAACTTGCAAGCTAGAGTAATTGCTCTTTTAAAGAAAGCAATATATAATATAAAATATACTAGATGGGTTTCACCTGATGTGTTGAGCCGGGATTAATCCGTTCCAGAGTTGATGATCACTGCGGTAAAGTTGAAATCAATGACGGGTGAGTCGGCCATGGGAGCGGACAGATGAGGCGGCCGCGGTGTTGTAAGCCGGCACGGACAGCGAGTCGGCCACGGTGTTATAAGCTGGCGTGGACACATGAACTGGCCGCGAGGGCGGACGGGCGAGTCGTCCGTGACGTTGTAAGGCGGCACGGACGGGTGAGTCAGCTGGCGCATTTGATGTAAACTGGACCGTGACACACGTGCCCGTAAAGCTGTGCGGCACAGCCGAACATGCATCCGCGGTATAATGGCATAAACACTTGTCCTGTGTAAAGATGTTACATGGCAAATAATTGTTTTTGATAAAAAACAATAGGTGTTTAATAAGATAAATTTAGATGGATATCACCTGATTTTTTTTGGATGATGACAGATGATATACGAAGGCACCAGCAGTATGGACGTGATATTATTTGCTTCTCCATGAAATACTGCCAGCTCCAATTGTTTCATCCAATTATACGGCGGAGGGGTAGCTTTTAGCTCCACGTAATGTGTATGTAGTGCTAAAGCATACCAACACCTTTGTCTTTTTCTGTCTGATTCTGGTCATCACGTGATCAGTAAGCACTTTTCCCACCGCGGCTTCTGAACCAAAAGGTAATAAGCAGACGCTTGAAACAGGGGCTACAGCGGCTCGACGCACCGGTGAAAACCGCAGAAACAGGCCATCCATACAGCAGATCAACTCTGTCCAGCAAACAGCTAAATGGGCTAAACGTGATCACTGCTTGGTCGATGTGTAGTGTTTTAAGAAACAATCAGCTAGATGTGCCTCATCCTTATCATTAAATTCTGTCTGGACCTCCGTTCTTCTAATACTTTCTAGATCTCAACAATTGCCTGTCTTCCCACTTAGTATTATTAGCAGTCATATTTGTATATTCCCAACACAAACTCCGCCAATGTCTCAAATTCTGAGCATCCATGTTGACTATATATCCCATACAGCAGCCCATGGTGGAGTAGCAAATTGAAGAGGCCTTTGATCTTTGTCTTCTCAAAAACATGGACGAGCTCCACTATCAGGCAGGAACCGAACCTGTGCAGCTGGGGGCCGTGCCGGCCACTCCGTACGGAAAGAACTTGGCCATGTCCGAACATTCGCACCTGGTGGAGTCAAGAACATCCGCACCGGCTGGAACCAAAGACAGACCGACGGCACCGCCGTTGCTCTGTTCGTGAGGGAGAGTGTGGCGCAACGGCCTGGCCCGAGGTGAACCATGGCTAAGGCGACGAGGCGGGTTGACGAAGCGGTGGTTCAGGGTGCAGACGTTGACCCAACGACAGGGGCAGCTTCGGATTAGGGTGAGGCGGAGGCGAGGCCACCTCATCCGGGGTGGCTTGACGGGGATGCAAGGCCGCTCGGCCTGGGCAGCTCAGCGCGACCCCGAGCGGAGACCGAGGCAGAGACCAGCGGATATGTAGGTGGCTCGAGGCCACGGTGTCGAGGGCGAGGCGTAGGTGAAGCTGCTCGGCCAGGTTGGCTCGACGACAACTCGGTCAGGGCGACTCGCGCCGGCTTGGAAGGCTCGGCGGCCGGCGGCTTAATGCAGCAACGGCGGCACCCGCGGGTCGACGACGGTGGTAGGCCGCTTGGCGCGGGGTCGATGGAGGCAGAGGTGACCCGGCCGGCGGCGGCGATAGTAGGGCGCAGGCCGCCTGTGGTGGCTCGGAGACACGGCGACTGACTTGACGCGACATGCAGAAGCGAGGCGGACTCTGTGTGTGGTGCCACTGAAACCCCGTCCGGGTCGTGCTCAGTTGACCCCTTTTTTTTAGGACAGCAAGCCGGACCATGCGATTGGTAGTTCAGATCCTTGTGGCGCCCGGCGAAGCGTATTATTCTGATCTCCTGCAATTTGACAAGTCGCCCAAGATTGCCATAAAAAAATACTCTTATCTTGGTCTTGGCGGATCTCCATGGTGTGTGCAGCAACCTCTTAGCATGCAACCTTAAGAAACCTCTGTCTCAATTTCATACACGCTATTTTGACTACTTGTCGATGACATAGATCCTTCTGAACCGCCTATTTTTCATCCAGTCAATCGCAAGCCTCTTGATCCACGAGCGAGATCCCTTCAAGAACTCAACACCACCATGCGCAAGCCCCACGGTGGGCGCCAACTGTCGTGGAATTAACACGTCAGATGTCCTTAGTGTCAAGACTTAGTCGCGAGGCCAATGCATCTATGTGGTAGCTTGAGAGGGGTTGATCGGGACGAGAGACACAACAGGCAAGACAAGGATTTAGACAGCTTCAGGCCCCGGGAAACATCATCCGGTAACAACCCTACATGTTGTTTGTGGCTAGGTCTCATTATGCTCATGATAAGAGTCGCCGTAAGCCGGCTCCCCCTTTGTGTCTAGCCCTAAATATTGTTTCTTGTTGCTTGTCCCTCTTTGGGGACCCCTGCCCCTCCTTATATAAGTTAGAGGGGTGGGTTACATGTGGAGTCCTAGTAGGACTAGCCTATCTTGTACTACAAGCCGGATTCAAGTCCGGGTCTTGATTCCTTTTATGGGAGACACTCCTCACGCCTTTCCTCTTAAGCCGACCTATCATAACGTAAGCCGGCCTTCTGGGCCTTGAGCCTCCTGGGCCCCCGGGTCTTGTCGCTCCTCTGATCCGCTTGCCAGGTCACCCATAAGTCGCCAGGATCGGGCGGGTCACTTAGTGTGTCGTCCTGTCAGGGCGGGTCATTAGTGAGTCGCCAAGTCCGGCCGAGTTATACTTCCAGCCGGGTTACACCGCGGGGTATATACCCGACACAACTGGTTCTATTTCCTCAACCCTTCCATTTCCTCATTCATGTGTTGATGGACCTAATCATTACTGTTTGAATACTTTGACTGAAGACTTTCTCTATTTCCTCAACCCAATTTCTTCAGTCACATAGTCTTCAGCCTGCTTATCCTATTATCACGCTATCTGTACTCTGTGCTTGTTTTCATTTCATCATGATTACTATGTTGTTGCTCTGTTCTGTTTATACCTGAGTACTTATTCTGCTGCTAGTGTGTCGTTGCTTAGGAATTTCTTCACCTAGAAATTCCTTAGTGATGAATTTGTAAAAATCGCCTATTCACCCCCCTCTAGTCGATATAACGCACTTTCAATTGGTATCAGAGCAAGGTACTCCCTTGGTCTGTCTGATTTTAGTTTAACCACCTGGAGTTTTAGTTATGTCGACTACAGCAATGATCAAGGTCTCGGCTGGGTGTCCTACCTTCGATGGGACGGACTACCCCTACTGGAAGAACAAGATGCGCATGCATCTTGAGGCAATTGATAACGATCTTTGGTATGTTGTGGAAAATGGTGTTCCCTCAGTCACTCTATCTGTGAATGGTGCTGATGTGAAGAGATTCAAGCAACTCGATTCTCAAGCGAAGAATATTATATGTGGCCATCTGAGCAAAGGATAGTACGTGAGTGCTTTGGAAACTGCTAAGCTGATTTGGGATAGGTTGTCCAAGGTCAATGAAGGAGTCTCCACTCAACATGACTCCCGAGTTGATTTTCTTCACAATCTGTTCAACCGCTTCAAAAGACTGGACAACAAAAATGTTCAGCAAACCTTCGATCGCCTCACTGACATCTCAAATGAGCTTCAAGCACTTGGTGCCACTGACATCACCGACTGAGGTGGTGAAGAAATTGCCGAGCTCACTTGATTCCTCATTTGATACGCTTGCACTGATGATTCAAGAGTGAGCTGATTACAAGTCTCTAGATCCCGCTGACATCCTCGAGAGGCTAAACACTCATGAGTTCCAGCTTGATGATAAGAGAGACCTCTATGGATCGAGTTTTGGAAGTCCACGTGCGCCGAAGGCCAAGGCACTCTCTGAATCTGAAGGTGAAGATTTTGGTAGCAGCCTTGGTGACCCTGAAAAACTGAGCCAGGAGCTAGCAATGCTTGTGAAGAAATTCTAGAAGTTCTCTCGCCGTGGTCGCTTTGGAAAGTCTTCAAGAAGTTATGATTCCTCATCTCGTAACTACAAAAAGAGGACTTGCCACAAATGCAAGAAACCTGGTCACTACATGTCTGATTGTCCTCTGTGGGAAAACAAATCAAAGAAGAAGAAGTACAAAGATGATGATTCTGATGACTCAAAGAAGAAGAAGAAATCTTCAAAGTCCTCGTCATCAAAATCTTCAAAGTTTTCATCTCACAAGAAGAGCAGTTCCAAGAAGGCACGGGCATTTATTGGCAAGGAAATGGACTCTGAAGCTGAATCTAAGGAAAATGTGGAAGAGGAGGAATCTGAGGAGTTAGACTCTGGTGTGGCAAGCCTAGCCCTCGCTACTGCTTACGTTAGCAAGTCCATCTTCAACACTGAAGAAAATGACCTCACCAACTCTGCTGACAAAAACGTCGATGACTATGCTCCCACCTATTGCTTCATGGCAAAAGGTGCCAAGGTACTCAAACATTCTCTCTCTGGATCTAGTGAGGATGAATCTGATGACAATCTCAAACCTAGCTATTCCAAATTGGCTAAAATTGCCGTTAAAAAACAAAAGGCTTTGGAAAAGATTCAAAATCTTCTATACAAAAGCGATGACCTGTTGGGTGAGGAATTTTATCGAACTAAGGCTTTGACTGATAATCTTCAGAGACTTCAGTCTAAGTTTGACAACCTTCAAAGTCATCATAACACTCTCTTATGTGATCATGAGAAGCTTTCTTATGAATTTATTCAGAGAAAGCAAGATCTTTAGAAGTTAACAGTGAGTTATGAATATCCTCAAAAGGAAAACGATTCATTGCTTGCTCAACAGATCAGTTCCGCTCAGGAAGAATTTATTCCACCATGTCTGAAATGCATTGAGCGTGAAATTGCTAATTCTTCACCTAAATGTTCAAATACTTCTATTGTTGCAAATTCTTCAACTGTCTCTGTGGTCACAAATTCCTCATCTGAGGATACCACAAGTATCACTGACGATAATGCAGGGTTGAAGGAATTGTATGTTACAGGCATATACAAAAGCCTAAAAGGGCATCAGACTCTTTGTGATTTGCTCAAAAAGCAGAGCTTGAACAGGAACCCTAGGAAAGAGGGTATTGTCTTTGAGAGGAAACTCAATGCTTATGGGACCTACTGGAAACCTGAGCAGTACCCCAAAACCTTATGGGTTGCCGTGAAAGGACCTTCTGTAGATCCATGCACTTTATTTGGCATTACTTGTGAATCTTCATATTCCTTTGATGAGTCATTTGACTCCAACTATAAACTGTTTAAGAATCAGAATGTTGAAGTATTTGCTCGATAGTTGGAACTAACTGCAGGAACGGTCCCCCTATGAAGAAAATTTGGGTCCCAAAAAGTTCCTTGAAAATCTTCAGGTGAATGTCATCATGACACCACCTATGAAGAATAGGAACCCCAGATCAAATTCTTCATATGGATCAAAATCTTGATATGGATCCAAGTCCTCTTACGGGCCGAATTCTTCATCTGGATCAAATTCCTCACGTGGATCCAAATCCTCATATGAACATCATCGTGCTAACACTTCTGTTTCGCAGGGAAAGTCTAAAGGCTATGAATATGTGCATTATTCTTCAAACCATTATATTCATAAGTCCTCCAAGAATTGTTTTGCTTATTCATATGCTTATCCTAACCCCTCTTCTGTGAAACAAAGTGCACTGGCTTCAATGACATCTTTTTCTTATGGAGCTTGCAGAATGATGAACTCTTTGCCACCCCTTCAAATGTGGGTGGTGAAGAAAAAGAACTAATCTCTTATGCAGGGTCAGGTCTCCAGACGAACTTAATCGTCTGAAGAATTTGCTGGAGACCTGAATGTTCTTAAATGGATGCAAGCTAATCATGAAGAAATGAATTACTCATTTCTCACGTCCTCATAATTGCTATATCTGTTACTTCTGATGAAATTGATATCATATTCTTCACTGATGAAGTGTATGAGTTCGTAAGTTGCATTAATTTATGTGCAAGATGAACAACCCAAAGCTACTGAGTGGGTCATCGATAGTGGATGTACAAATTACATGACCGGTGACAAGAACATATTGATGGACACTACTTTATCTCCATCTCATCTGAAGCATATCACCTACGCCGACAAAGGCAAAAGTGTAGGATCGAAAGTATGTCTAGAGGGGGGTGATTAGACTACTTGACCAAATAAAATTCTAGCCTTTTCCCAATTTTAGTTCTTGGCAGATTTTAGCAACTTAGCACAAGTCAAGCAATCAACCTACTCATGCAATTCTAAGAGTATAGCAGCGGAACGTAAAACAATTGCATATGAAGGTAAAGGGAGGAGTTTGAGGAAGCAAACACAATGTTGACACGGAGATTTTTTTATCCATGGTTCCGATAGGTGGTGCTATCGTGCATCCACGTTGATGGAGACTTCAACCCAGGAAGGGCAACGGTTGCGCAAGTCCACAGAGGGCTCCACCCATGAAGGGTCCATGAAGAAGCAACCTTTTCTATCCCACCATGGCCGTCGCCCTTGAAGGACTTGCCTCACTCGGGTAGATCTTCACGAAGAAGGCGATCTCCTTGCCCTTACAAACTCCTTGGTTCAACTCCACAATCTTGACGGAGGCTCCCAAGTGACACCTAACCAATCTACGAGACACCACTCTCCAAGAGGTAATAGATGGTGTGTTGATGATGAACTCCTTGCTCTTGTGCTTCAAATGATAGTCTCCCCAACACTCAACTCACTCTCATAGCATTTGGATTTGGTGGAAAGATGATTTGAGTGGAAAGCAACTCGGGGAAGGCTAGAGATCAAGATTTATGTGGTTGGAATGGAATATCTTGACCTCAAGACAAGTGTAGGTGGTTCTCTCACAGAAAATGTATGTTGGAAGTGTAGGCATGTTCTGATGGCTCTCACCACAATTGGAGAGTGGGTGGACGGGTATATATAGCCTCCACACAAAATCTAACCGTTACACACAACTTACCAAACTCGGTGGGACCGAATCGAGAAACTCGGTCAGACCGATTTAGTTCATAATGTGACCGTTAGGCATTTCGGTGGGACTGACATGTCAACTCGGTGGGACCGATATCATTAGGGTTAGGGCATAATGTAATCTCAATGAGACCGATTACACAAACTCGGTGAGACCAATTTTGGTAATAGACAAACAGAGGGTTGGTCAGGCAAACTCGGTGGGACCGGTTTGCTCATCTCGGTTGGACCGAAACATTACGAAAGGGAAACAGAGGGTATGCATTGCAATCTCGGTGGGACCGATCGCTCATCTCAGTTTGATCGAAACTTTATGAAGGGAAACAGAGAGATTACAATCCCATCTCGGTGAGACCGAGATCCCTATCGGTGAGACCGAAAAGACTAGGGTTTCTGGCAGTGGCTATGTCAACTAAACTCGGTGGCGCCGGATAGAAAGTTTCGATGGGGACGAGTTTGACTTTTTGGTTTGGGACATATGTGGATGTGAGAAAGTGGTTGAGGGTTTTTGGAGCATATCACTAGGCACATTGAGCAAGCAAGCCATTAAGCAACACCTCATCCCCTCTTAATATTATTGGCTTTTCCTATGGACTCAATGTGATCTTGGATCACTAAAAGTAAAATGTAGAGTCTTGTGCTTTGAGCTTGAGCCAATCCTTTTGTCCTTAGCATTTTGAGGGGTCCACGTTTCTCATCCATGCCATGCCAAACATTGAGCTTTCCTGAAATATTTATATTGAAATAGCATTAGCTCAATGAGCTATATGTTGTTAGGAAATTACCAAAACCACCCAGGGATAGTTGCACTTTCAATCTTCCCCTTTTTGGCTTCGACAGATGATAATAATATTGAAATACATCGTCGCATTGCAAAGCATGTGATAAGCAAGAGCTCCCCATAAATTTTTGCATTATTTAAAATTTTCTTTGGACTGCAAATGCACAGTGTGTTAGGATCATGGGTTATTCTTTCATGTCACATACATCTTGGTCGAGCGCTCAAAATGATAGAAGTTAAAATCATGCACTCATAACCAAGCAAGTGAATGATCATATAAGGATATAAGAGATAATGTCATCCAACAAGCATTAAGGGTAGCATATGATGAAACACATGACCGAACAAGTAAACAAGTAGCTCACAAGCACACAATCAAGAAGTTCAAGCAAAACAAGAGAGATAAAAAGTAACACTCTCTCTCGAAGCCTATGATCTATACATTTTCTCCCCCTTTGGCAACAAGTTACCAAAAAGTTCAAAAATGCATAGTGCTAAATGACTCTCAGGCTTGGTCTTCATGAGGTGATGTAGAGATGACTCCAAGGATGAAAGCGTCTGAAGATGTGATTGGAGCTGGTGGAGAGGCTGCTGGAGGTGGCACTGGAGCTGTAGCAGCTGATGCTGATGCTATAGCTCTAGTATCTGTGACTGGCACTGCAGCAGATCTCTGTCCTCTGGGCACTCTAGCAAAAAACATCTGTAGTAGACTTGCCCTTCTTCTCCTCCACTTCCTCCTGAAGTTTCTCAACTACTGACTGGATATCAGTTACCTTAACATCAAGATCATAGAATTTCTGCTCAATGATCATCTCCAAGCTCTCTTGGTTTCGAGTCCGGGTGGCCAAGCCCTTCTCAATCCTCAAGGTGGAGGCAATTAGATATCCAAGCTGATCTTGCTTGCTCTTCAAGAATATATAAGATGCTTCTTCAGCCGTTGGCATCTTTGCAGCTTTCTCTGCCCTTGCCTTCTCTCTCTTCTCATGTGCTTGCCCAGATGATGGATCTTCTTCATTCATGACAACAATGTTGTCCTCAAAGTCTGGCTTGATGGGTACATGCTCCTTGTCTAACAAATATGTGCATGTGCCCATCTTGGAGTTGATGAGCACCTGAATCTGTGGAGCATACCCACAAGATCTCTTCTGATCTGCAGCAGTCCTCTTGATTGTTTCCACAATTAGACTCATCACCTTGAACTTTTGAGGAACATCAAATATATGCAGCAAGTTGATGGAGTGTCCTCTGATCATTTTGTGATCTCCTAACTTTGGCAACAGAGTGTGCCTCATAATGGTGTTGATTGTTGGCAGCCCTGATAGTAGGTGCTTCACTAAGCCAAACTTGTGAGTCTCTAGGTCTGCATCAGGAATCTCCTTGTACATGCTAGCCATTGAGTTGTGATCCTTCTTCTTCTTGGCATAGACATCCAAGTCATCTTCATGAGCTTCTGGGGCATTGATCAATCTAGCCCATTCATCAACTGTAGATTGGTACCTTGTACCCTCTGACATCCAGACTATTCTTCCATCTGGATAGAAATGAGCAGTTGAATAGAATTGCATGATCAGCTCATCAATCCACTTGGTAAGCTTCTGGCCAACAAACTTGTCAACCTCACATGCCTTGAAGTTGTCATATACACCTGGGAAGTGCTCTTCATTCTCTCTTATGTAGGTCCAGTCCACCCATCTCATGTCACACACTATGGGCTTCTTGTCAAGCAGGATTGTCTCATAGAAATGTTGTTGTTCCTTTGGGTGGAACCTGTAGTCAACAACAGTTCTCCTCCTGACAACATATGGATCAGACTCTCCATAATCTCAGTCCTGAATCCTTCCTGATTTTCATGTTCTCTGCAACAGGATGTGCATCATTATGCTCAGGGATCTTTGGCTTTAGCTTTCTTAGCACTTGGGCTTTAGCTTCCTCTCCTGCAGCTTCAGTCACTGGGGCCTTGTTCTTCTCCTCAACTAGAATACTTCTGGTGTTCCTCTTGGGTTTAGGCTTTTGAGCTGGAGCTTTGGGAGCAGACTTGGGCTTAGATGGAGCATCCCCTGATCTGATTGCATCTCCCATGAGTTTCTGAGCTTTGGGTGCTGGTGTAGCATCCTCTTCTTCTTCATTATCAGATTCTCTCATCATGGAGGGCTTTCCAATAATCCTGGCAGTGGTCTTCTTGACCCTCTCTTTCCTCTTCTTCTCAGCCACAACTGGTTCTTTGGGTTCAGATCCCAAAGTTTCTTGAGTGGATGCTCTGGTCTTTGACATAGGAACTCTTCTTGTAGGAGCCTTTGTTTTCATTCCAGGCTTTGTTGTAGTAGTTGTCCCATACTCCTTTTTCAGCACCTTTTTCTTTGAAGTGGCCTCATCCTCAACAGCCACATAATCCTCATCCTCAGAATCTGAGATTCTCTTCTTCCTTATCCTGGTAGCTGCCTTTGGCAAGTTACTAGGTGTGCTCCTGCTGCCCTCATCATAGCTGCTGGAGGGACTAGTGCCCTCACTCAACTGAACATGTTCCTCTGACTTGTTCTGACTATCACTTTGATCAGACATCTTAGAGTCAACTGTCAGCAGACCCTGTGAATAGGTTGTAGATGAGGTAGAGTAGATGAGCATCACAAAGTACAGAGGTTTTGCAAAACAAATGACTCAAAACTTAGTTTTAGTTCTCCATAGAAAGCATTTCAGAGCTACCGATTTGTAAACTCGGTGATACCGAAGTAGCTTTTGGAACCTAAACTAGTGAACTCGGTCAGACCGAGTCACAGTTCGGTGGCACTGAGACTGCTAGGTTTCACAGAGAATCGAACTTGGTCACACCGATTTGCAATTCTCCGTCAGACCGAAAATCGCATGTGAAATTGCCTAAGCCAAATCGGTGAGACTGATTTCAACAATTTGGTTGGTCTGAGATGAGTTTGGCGGAAACCTAACCCTAAATTTTCAAATCAAATCTAATCTACAGGATGTTTTTGCTGGACAGGATGATTTCATACGTGGCAAGAATCATGGCAAAGCAATGTGCTATGAATCGGAGTTAATGAATAGCACAAAGTACCAAGTTCATACCCTAACTCGGCGGTGTACTTGCTACGGCGGCAACGGCAGGGCAGATTGCCATTGACGGTGGCGGAGACCAGCAGCAGAGGTCGCTGGCGGCGAGAAGACGATCCGGAGAACCGAAGAGGCAGCAAGTTACGCGTGGGTGAAGGGTTTCGGAAATTTTTCCAAAATTTGACCCGTCAGTATATATATAACCTGACCCTGTCGGTGTGACCGAGTGGAACAACTCGGTGGCACCGAGATGCAAAACTACAAGTAGTTACTACAACTCGGTGTGACCGAAAGGTTCTAATCAGTTTCACCGAGATTGAAAACCTAGATCAACTTAGTGATCTCGGTGTGACCAAAAAGGATGAATCGGTCAAACCGAAATGCACAAAGAGGTTTTGGAAGTTTAAGTCTATGACGAATCAGGGACTCCGAGTGCTCCTCACACAGAGTGGTTCAAATCTGACTTGATCAAACTTTGTGATGTAGCATGAATAGAGTTTGATACGAGAAAAGCATAGATAGCTAGAGAAGGTTCTTAGGCATTCTTGTCCGTCCATTTGGCAAAAGAGAAAAAGCCAAGCAATCAAAGAAACAAATGGATGTCCTTGAATGAGTAAAATATGCAACCAACATGCTCACACAATAAAATGGCAAATGAAATATGTGGCAAAGCATGCACAACCAATTCTACATCTATCAAACAATTGGCGATGAGTAGGTCACCTATATATGAGTATATTGACTTAGGAGTCAAATGAGAAAATTTGATCATAGGTCATACTCATCGTTTAAGCACAAGTGGGGTTACCACTTTTACATAAAGCATTGTTGTGTTCACACCATTAGAGTTGCTTTCGCTCAATTCTTAGACTAAAGCTCCCCCTAGATGTGAGATCCCCCCTAAGAGGGATCAACTAACCTTGGTTTTTTTCGATAATGACTTCATGTAGGTGTTGAAGATGTGGATTCTCAAAGTTGATGTAGATCATTCGGAGCACTCCATTGGAGTGATCGAGTTGCACTTTCAATACCTACACGGGTTAGTCCCACAAGGAACAAACAAGGATATCCATAGACATAGAGTGAGGCACACACAAGATGATGTCCATGAAAGCATTAAGTTACCTTGTCCCTTGTCTTACCAACAAGAGGGTTTGTGACTCCTTGAACTAGTGCAAGATGTGGAAGTTGTTTGCACTTGTCCTTGCCAAATGATAAGAGTGAAGTATGTTGGCAGAGTCACCCTCAAGAACTTTCTAGTTCTTCTTCTTTGGGATCCACATCATCTTGATGAGAATCCTTGGAGTTGTAGTCGTACTTGATGAAGTAGAAATTGATGTAGTCTTGGGAACCCACTTGACCAAGGCCTTAGGAGCTTCTTCAAATGCATCAATCTCCTCTTGAAGCTTGTCCTTCCTTCTTGCTTGTGGTCTTGTGGTGGAAGATCATCTTGAGCTTGTGTTCCTTTGAAAGAAGTAGGATCGTACTTCTCTTGTTGAGCAACAAACTTCGTATTGGGGTATTAATATTCTTCCCACTCAACTCCATTGGCATTGAACTTTCATTCAAAACCAACACCTTGATTCTTCCGGTGCCTTCCTTGCTTGCGTACAATCTCCTCGAATTGCTTACTTCCGGCAAGGCTCTTGTAAACACCATTCTCTATAATTCCCTTCAATAAGCTATTTTCTTGCTCAAGTGTAACTTGGCTAAGAGAATAATTAGTGGGATCAAGAGAACTACTAGAAGCAACGACATTGGATTTAGCATGATTATTGTTACTGCTAGAGGAAGAATCTTTTTTGTTCTTGTTACTAGACTTGACTTGTGGCATGTAAGTAGATAAGAGTAAACGCTTGGAAATGTAAGAAGAACTTTTCTTGCAAAGATCATCATTGATTGCCTTTAAAAACTCATGCTCTTGCTCAAGGTTGAGCTTTTCAAAGCGTAACTTCTCATGAGTCTTTAAAAGTTCTCGATGATCTTCCAAGATAGTTTCATGAGCTAACTTAAGAGTGTTTAGTTCTTTAGTTAGGCACTCAATCTTCTCCTTATCATTGTCATTCATTTTATCTTGATTAGCATGATTAATTGATGTTTCATCATAGTATTCATCACTAGAGTTTTCAACAAGTAAATCATCATCACCTAACAAGTCATGTTCATCACTATTGAAATCAACATACTCAGGGTGTGATACCTTTGGGCCTTTAGCCATGAAGAATCTTCCAATTCCTTCGTTTGGTGAGTCAAATATGTCATAGGAGTTGGTTGACACAAGTGCTAGACAGGTAACACCTTCATCTTGAGTATATTCGGAGTCGGAGTGATGGCTTCTCTTGGAGTGGTTGTCAGAGTCGGAGCCGGATACCCATTCACCAACATGAGCTTGGTGTCTTCGTTTTGTGTAGCTCTTTGATGACTTGTCCTTCCTTTCCGAATCCTTCCTTCTCCAGGATGTTCTTCCACTACTAGGAAAAGGCCTACTAATGGTGCACCTAATTTGGCCATTAATGGCGGATTAGTGGTGCGCCATTAGTGCCACGCCATTAGTATATTTTACTAATGGCGCACCACTGGTGCGCCATTAGTATCTGGTATACTAATGGCGAACCTCAGATGCGCCATTAGTATATACAACAGTGCGCCATTAGTATGCCTCCCAGGGGCCCATGTATACCCAGGTGCTTTGGCATACTAATGGCGCACAACAACAAGATGCGCCATTAGTAACTTCGGCATACTAATGGCGCACTGTTTAATGATGCGCCATTAGTATCCTTTGGCATACTAATGGCGCACTGTGATGTGATGCGCCATTAGTAGGAATATTAGGTTGTTTTTATTTTTTAATTTTTTATTTTTTGCACAGGTTACAAAATGTATAATTGGACAAAATATAGACAGCACACATCAACAACATATTCATTGAATACAATAGAAGATTAGTCTCTGAATACAATTCATCATATTAGTCTCTGAATACAATTCATCATATTAGTCTCCGAATTGAAAAGACTGAACAAAGATAGAACATTATATTACAAGTCTCGAGACCGCGAGTAGCGAGTTTGTCTTCACATTACAAGTCGATATCGATCATCTAAACTACCATCACATAGAAGAGAGCTGCGGTCATCACGATGAGCAGCATTACGATGAAACTCGTCTTCATCCGGTTCCTCCAATGCTCCCTCCCATCTCCCGCTAGATAGCGGGCGTATCTAGATTCGGCATCGGCCCTAGTGGTGTACCCTTTGTAACTGTTACCGCTGAATAGGTGAACCTATCTCCGACACTCCTCCCAGTCGTCGTCGACTCCGGGAACCTTACCCTTGTACACGACATACGACGGCATCGCTATGCACTAGCCAAACGAAACGTTAGTACCAATTCATAGACAATACATAAGCAATATATAAGTATGCAACAGAATGATCAGAAGAGAAAAGAAAGACATTAATAGCATCGATTACATCTAAGTTGAACGACTCTCGAAACCAAAGAGACATACTACAAGTTCATTAAAGTTTAATTACAACATGAGCCAATCGATGTTTCAGAACTAGACACAGCATCACTGCTTTCGACTCGACTCAAGGGACCGGAGCATGGATGAAGCCGCCGTCTATCGTGGGAGTCATGAAAGAACGGGCGTTGTCAGCCTGCATTTGTAGCATTGTGTCGATGTCACTGTTGGACGGTTGATTTCTGAGGTAGAACTGCCCCGAGGTACGAAGGACATCTTGATGGATGATTTCCGCAAACTCCGACTGGATGCGAAAGAATTCTTGTCTGATGTCCGCGTCCTGGATTGTCGACACGCTCGCGGCCCAATCTTTGAGTTTACTCGGTAGCAGAAGTTGATGATGGTCCTGTACGATCGCCCGCATGTGATGGATGGCGTAGTAGGCACCCTTCTGACCGCTAGGCGGCTGCTTGACGCAGCAGAACATCGTATTGTGGGAGAACACGTGCTTGTCGTACTTACGAATAGGCCTGGTGAAGGTGCCTCCAGATTTGGCGTAGCCGGGGAGAACATCATCAAGAACCTTCTTAACATTTGTGTAGTCTACGTTCGACTGACGGTCCGGGTCGAAATACGTGGCCATGGAATATTTGGGGCTTAGGAGGATGAGCGTGCAATGTGTGTCACTGCAGAAAACACGGAATATTAAAAGAAAAATGATCGAAATCTAAGAATTCATATGTTACGGGCCGGTTGATGGAAGGACTTACTCGGGAAAGTAAGGCACGAGGAAGTTATCCTTATCTTGGTTTGCCAGAATGACGCCTTCGAGGTAAGAACTCGCGACTTGCCGGTCCCCAGCGCTGCCCAAGATCTTGGCACGCATGTAGAAGGGGTCGACTATCACGATGTCCGGGGTCTTGTCACGAATGATCCGCATCTCCATAATCAGCAAAAATAGCCGAATGAAGGTGTGGTGCAGCGGATGAAGGTTCAACATAGCGTGGATGTCATCAAACCGCAGCACGATCGTACGCCCGATGGAGTTATCCATAAAGCCCTTGCCCTCTGGCACCTTGGCCGCGAAAACCGGGTATGCCACATCCTTCTCTCTGAGACGCCGCTTCTCCAAAGAAAGAACACTATCATGCAGATTCCGCATAGCACCGGTTGCAGCATTGAGCATATTTGTCGGTAGCATCGCCCTACCTGCCACATGCACCCTCCTCGAGATATCCTTAGGTGAAGGTGGCCCGTCCTGAGCACGGATCGTACTAGGTGCCGGCTGGCTCGCACCCTTGTTAGTCTTTCTTTTGTGTGCCTTCTTCTTCTCCTGTAATGGGACCGAGTTCTGCTCACATATCGCCTTCTTGAGTGTGTTGGTGCTGATAATATTTCACACCTCACCTATCTGAGGCTCGGTGAAGTCGGCAGCTGGAGGCGTCTCCTGAGAGCTGAACAGCAGACGACGCCTGTTGCAACTTGGCTTCTCCGCGGTACCAGCTAGATCGCGCACGTCTTTTGTTGGTTTGGGTTCTTGAGAAGGAGGCCCCATGAAGTCGCCATCGTACCCATGTTCGGCAAAGTATTGATCGACGTTGCCAAATGTATCGTCGTTGTCGTTGTTCTGATCCTGTGCCATATGCATGTTTGGATCCAGTGGCATAGGGATGTCCGGCACCGTTGCGGCGGTGTTGCCATGGGGCCGACTTGCCGCCGGCACGACTGGCGGTGTTGTCTTTGGGGTGGTGTCCCCCGCCCCCAAACGAATCTGGGTCTTCGGCCAAAGCAGGGGCTAGCTCAGGCAGGCGCTGAGGGTCATCACGTCATCATCGTCGGCCCCGACGGGTTGAATCGGAGGTAACAACTCATCGCAGCCTGGCAGCACCTGAACCAGTTCAACCCTAAACAAGTTGGGTGGCATCTGGGTACCGTGGAACAAGGGGTTGCCCGGTTGAACGATTTTGCCCTTGGCGACATCGACCAACTCGTTGTTCATGAAGTGCAGGAGAGTGCACGGAACGTCGGCGGCACCCTGCAAAAACATGTAGGGCGTCAGGGATGCCCAGTCAAAGGCAAGGAGATGAAGTCCTTGGCCGAGAGAGGCTTAATTAGTTACCGTGATGATGGCGTCGAGCTCGGCTAATGTCGAGGCACCACCAACGGCGGGCATGCAGTTGACGGAGGGGCCGCTTGCTGCAGAGGTGCCGGCCGGCGTACACCCGGGTGCATTAAGCTCCCGTGCCAGCGTCGGAGACACCAATGCCACCTTCACCGGAGACACCAATGGCCCCGCCATCGCATTCTGCGAGTTGCTGGCTGTGAAGCTAGGAATCGGGGGCAGCCCCTGTTGGCCACCCGCAATCCACGCACTCAACCCCTTGATCAAGGTAGGCACAATGGCGGTGATCATAGCTCCGAGTTGTTGTTGCACTTGCTCTTGGACAATCTTCAGAATCCGCGCCACCTGTGCCTTGAGTTCTTGAACCTCGCGCGCCTGGCTTTCCGAGCTGGTCTTTTTCACCTTCTGCACACCAGCAGTATAGTATGACCCCCATTTTGTGGACAAGCCTTTGCCGACCATACGACCAGCTGACGTCGGCTTACTGAGCTTATCCTTGTTCTTCATTACATTCAACGCCCTATTTAGAGTGGTGTCCCAAGGGTTGCTCTTAGTCGACCCCGCGCTACTGCTTTCAGTCGCCTGCGGAAGGAATGTGAAATTTAGAAATTTGGCTTCATTAATTAGAATGCAACCATATGGAGCTAATTACACGGGGGTGTATTCCTTACCAGAAAAAGCTCAAGCGCCCTGGTCTTCGGATCCGTGGTAAGCTCCTTTATTATCGGGTCCTCCTTGTACCGGGCCCTGACATAGTTCCTGGTCTGCTTGTTACCGCTGTATTTCTCGAAGCGGGGCGGTAGGCCTTGCTCGGCATGCTCCGCATCCTCCTTGTCCCATATAGGCTCCACCACTCTGTAACCGCCGGGTCCGAGTTTGTGTTCCCCTAAGTTTAACTCCCGCATTTCTTTCCCCCACTGACTTGATTCGGAGTTTGCGGTGCTCGAGCAATTGATCTTGAAGTCGTTGTAGTCATCTTCGGTGATCGAAGGATTTTTCTCCTTGATATTCTCATAACTGTCACCTTTCTCGATCATTCTCTTCACATTGCTTTTCCAAGTAGACAGGGCCTTGCTCATCTTCGTGAGGGCAGCATTGTTCACTTTATTCCCTTTGAGGCTTCTGTTTTCAAATTCAGCGGGGAACTTGTATCGTTCGTGCAGCTTCGTGAAGAGGAGGTTGCGCAAATTCCCTCGGTCAGGATGCCTCAGGTTCTCGGTGTTGATTTAGATGGTGCTCCGGAGAATGCACCCGAGCTGAAGCGAGTACCCCTTGACTATTCGTTCAGGCGCCATTGGATTCCCATCGGAGTCCACTTCAGTAACTTCCTCCTTGAGGGTGCGGAGCACGGTCGGGCGTCGGTCCTTCCGTTGCCTCTTCGGTTGGCTGCCATCTATGCGTGCGCCGCCATCATCAGTGGTGGAATCCTCGGAGGCACCATCAGTGGTGGCATTAGTGGGGTCATCCTCGGCGGTACCATCAATGGTCTCAGGATCGGTGGGGAAGGCGGCGTCCTCATACAAGTGAGGTTGTTCCTCCATCTCCTGGGACAGCTTCCAGAATGCCTTGCCGCCCGAACCCCCGGCCTCATCGTTATTGGCCATGTTTCTCTCTAAATAGGAACAAAGTTTGGTCAAAAAGTTGGTTATTGTCAAGGAACAAGATCATGGTCTCATCATTTAGGGTTTGTCGACACCGAGGCATCCTAAAAGCTAAGCTTTTGTCATTGAGGGCTTTTCGACGCCGAGGCACCCTAAAAGCCTAAGCTTTCATCATTAGTCACAAGTACCCCGGCCCATGCATTAGTCACAAGTACCCCATATGTCCTATTTTTAGCAAAGTCATGCTAAAATTCGCGGAAAATTTCAGCATGACCTTTGCTGAAAATAGGACATATGGAGTACCCGAATTTGCTGGAACGGAAGTTAATCGACATTCCACCAAACTCAAGGGCCTCTCGGGTGGACAAGGCAAAAAAGGCCTCCATCACAACATGGAAAATACATTGGCATGTGAAGAGGTGAAACAATATATGCATCTCCAAGCAGTATCATTCAACATTTTGGACAAACCACTGCAAGCAATACTGGATCAGATACAAGAAGAATGCGAGAAAATGCAGAAAAATACTAACAGATTGAGGTGTTTAACTTGTGGTGCTCTCTGTGCTATTAACATTTCAAGTCAAAACCTTTTCTGGTTAGTAAGTGTTTCTTGAGCATATGTATGTAGTAAGTGTTTCTGCTCTCAGTGTTTCAGAACACATATTTTAGCTACCTAGTACTAGTGCTATTACCCAGCAGTTAATTAGCTTTTGCTTTTGCTTTTCAGTGCCAAATTCTAGCTAGTACCAGCAAATTAACATCTAGCAGCAATCATTTTCAAATATATATACACTGGACATTTTAATATTAATCTAAGGAAAAATGAATAGTTAGGATAATTACCCACTGTTAGTTATTCAGTCTGATGCTTTGTCCTAGCAGTAGTAGCAGTTTTTTTTCTTCTTCATTAATTGTACTAGCAGTTTTTTTCTTCTTCATTAATTGTATTAGCTATTTACTAGCAGTACTAGCACTTGGATCATATGCTAACGCTACATTGATACATCATCATGCTGGGTAATATTAAACCCAAGCAACTTTATAATCAACCAAAGATACATCAACTACTGCACTGTCCTGGCTAATAAAAACAGTCATGCCATCATATAGTATATAAATCTGAATTTGTGTTTACAAGAAGAGTGCCCATTGCAATGAAAACCTGAGAACACAACTCACATGAAGTGCAGGATATAGCAGACACCTACTTCTTCAGTCAAGTGCTGTAAAAGACCGTTTGTAGAACCTGTTTAGTCAGAGTTGAACATTAGAATCCATACTATGCTCTAGTATGCTTGTAAAGGAACACCTGCTAGCTAGCTGCTGTCGAGTTGCCAGCATTCGTCGTCAGTGAAAAAAAAATGAAGAAGAAAAAAGGCATGCATGCACTGGTTTGCCAAAACAGAGCACTTTAGTCCTCTGTTTTTGCTAACTGCTACACATACCCCCAAGTGAACCACCACAACATCTAAAAGCTAACAATTGTTTTTGCTTATAAAAAAGACCAATGGCACATAATACATCCAGAAGCACAATTCCTAGTGATTTCCTGCTTGAGGCAATCTGCTTTCAACCGGGGTGCACAATCTTCAACATGAGTCGGACCATGATAACCATTATTTTGCTTATCAGTACATGTTTTCTCAAGCCGAAGTTGAGATCGAACATCACATGAAGTGCAGATTGCTTGAAATGGTAATGATAAATATAGTTCCAAAAGATGCAACACATAAGCAGAATTGTATTATGTTTCAATACTTAGCCAGAGTTATAATGCAATATTTCTTTCAGTTTAACTAGTGTTCTGAACTCTTTAACAAAATCGGGTGCAACTTGCTAAACAAGGAGGATTGTCTGCTTCATTTCATCGTTAGCTAAAAGAACATAGAAGGAGCCCTGCTGAGAATACAGTTTGAGATCCAAGATACTTTTCACCGGTTTCAGACCCCATTAACAATATGGGTGTCAAACTTGTATATTCCATGGACAGTGTAAACTGTAACATGTCACACACGCACACGCACAAAAAAAACTCAGACACAAGATGCAAATGTGCATGATACAGAAAACTGAATGTGGGTAGCTGAGCAATCACCAATGTCACATAGTACATCCAGAGCATATGATTGGAGTGAAGTTGAGACAATCTGGTGGAGACCCAGTTCCTGGTGATGTTCTGTTTGAGGCAAATCTGATTTTGGCTAATGGTACTTCTTCTTGTTATGCTTTTTGACTAAACACATAGCATGGCAGATCAATTGCATACCAGAGCATTGGCCACATCCATTGCAATCTGTTGCCTTGTTTGAGAATCGCACTACATTCCTGGCAGTAGAGCGCATTTCCACGGGGTTGACGGACCGTACCTGGAGGTAGAGGAAGGGGTCGGCGACGAAGTTGCTGGGGTAGCCGGCGTCGGTGGCGGAGGCGCAGGTGAGCACTAGGTTGTCCACCGGCCACGCGGAGGGCCCTGGGCTCCGGGAGGCGGAACGAGGCGACGACCACCCAGAAGTAATCGCCCCCGACGAGTGCGGCGGCCGCGGCCGCAGTGAGCAGGAGAGGCGTCGAGGCATCGAGGCGGCGTCGGGGCGGCGTCGAGGCGTCGAGGCAGCGTCGGGGTGTCGAGGCGGCGCCGGGGCGTCGAGGCGGCGTTGAGGCGGCGTCGAGGCGTCGAGGCGGCGTCGGGGCGGCGCCGAGGCAGCGGGGCAGCAGCGTCGGGAGAGGAGAGGGGAAGGGGATCGAGGGTGAGGACAAGGGAGAGAGAGGGAATAGGTTTGGGCCGGGGAGGAAATATGGATGGGGGCGGCACAATACTAATGGTGCACCACCCCTCGGTGCGCCATAAGTACATCCATACTAATGGCGCACCTCGCCCTGGTGCGCCATTAGTATTTTTTTTTTGATTTCTGCTCGAGCCAACAGGTTATCTTCCACCTGACCTGATCCACATCAAGTTCCCTCTACTAGCTCGACTGGTCAGCAGCCAGTTCTCACACCAGGAGGTCCTGGGTTCGATTCCCAGGCTCCACAATTTTTTTTATGCATTTAAAATGCTGTTTGATACTTATTTGTGTTTAAATATGTTCAAACTTGTTTAAATCATAACAGTAATATATTTTTTATAAGACAGTAATAATTTTTTAAAAAATATCGTCAAACAGTAATGCCGGTGGAGCGGGGGAGGGTGCGGGGGGTCGGCGGCGGCGGTTGAGTAGGGGAGGGGTGTGCGGGGGGTCATCGGCGGCGGTTGAGTAGGGGAATCGAGGGTGCAGGGGGTCGGCGGTGGCGGCCGGTGGACCAGGGGGTGCTCGGCAGCGAGGGGGACCGGATCTGGCGAGGTGGGATAGCGATCGAGATGGAGGGGGATCGAGATCGAGTGTCCATGAAATTTAAAAATATTCATGATAGTTCAAAAAGTGCCCACGAAATACAATCGAGAAATGAAGGCTACGATTTAAATACAATCGATCTTAGCTAGCTATTTGTTCACAATCTTCTTGCCCTTCTTTTTCGCAAATGGAGTTCTTCTGTGGAAGGGACGTCCTTTAGGTAGGGTGGTCCTGCTTCTTCTTGTGGTGTATGCTGCTACTTCATCATCGTCGTCATGTTCGATCCTCGGGTCGCCGTACTTGTCGAAGTCTTGCTCATTGGCTACTCCATCCATTCCGATGATCTTCCTTTTGCCTCTCCTCACGACAACACGACTGGGCTTTGACGGGTCGGTAATGAAGAAGCATTGGTCAACTTGGGAAGCCAGTACCCATGGCTCATTTTTTGCGGTGACGTTTGCGCCCGCGGTCTTGGATTTGGCTTCGGGTATAACCATGGTGGTGAAATAGCGGTCTTCTTTTAGGACGCTCTTCGCCCATCTGACACGGAACATCAGGACCTTCTCTCCAGCGTAGCTCAGCTCCCAGATCTCCTCGATCCTTCCGTAGTATCTGTCCTTGTCATTACCGGTGTAGGATTCCATCGTTACCCCGGAGTTCTGATAACCATCGCTCTTCATGTCCTTGGCCTCGGTGTAGAATGTGTAGCCGTTGATATCGTACACCTCATAGGTCATTAGGTTGTGCTCGGCGCCCTCTGACAAGGCGAATATGAGTTGTTCTTCTGCGGAAGAATCCTCATGTAAAGGGTACGACAGAAGCTTCTGCTTGAACCAACGCGTGAAACATGAGTTGTGCTCTTTGATTATATCTTCGTCCGTCCTCTGTTGGCCTTGGTCATTGTATGTCTTCTTAATAAAGGTTTTGTGCTCTACCACCCAAGGATCGACCACGTCTATGTGTTGTAGCGCGACTAGGTTTGCTCTTTCAAAGTCGGTGAGTCGACCCTCTAAGTCGACATGCATTTCGCGGCGACCCTCACGGTGACCCCATCCAGCGAGCCTGCCGAGGTGCCTGTTGACGGGCAGACCAACGGGGTTCTCGATGCCTAGATAATTCGTGCAGTAGGAGATGCACTCTTCGGTCAGAAAGCCCCTAGCTATACTTCCCTCTGGACGTGACATGTTGCGAACGTATCCTTTGATGACACCATTCATCCTTTCGAACGGGATCATGCTGTGCAGGAACGTCGGCCCGAGTTAGATGATATCCTCCATTATATGGACCAGCAGATGCACCATAACGTTGAAGAATGCGGGCGGGAAGTACATCTCAAGCTCGCATAGTATCACCACGATCTCTTCCTGTAGCGTTCTGAGTTGCCTCACGCCAATCGACTTCCGAGAGATGACGTCTAAAAAGTTGCATAGGACAAATAGCATTTCACGGACGTGTGCGTCCATGATCCCACGGATTGCAACTGGAAGTATCTGCGTCATCAGCACGTGACAGTCGTGAGACTTCATCCCACTGAAATTTTGCTTCACTGGGTCTAGGTATCTGCTTATCTTCCCCACGTAACCGTAAGGAAGTTTTACTCCTAGGAGGCAGGTGAAAAACTGCTCGATCTCCTCCTGACTTAGAGTGAAGCACGCGGGAGGGTAGTCATTTCCGGTCTTCTTCGCCTTTTTGCCTTTGCGATGACTTACTGTGTCCTGCTTCGCCTCATCGTCATCATCATCGTCATCATCATCATCATCATCATCATTAGCGTGAAGCTCCTGCCTGATGCCCATTGAGTTCAAGTCTGCCCTTGCTTTCGGCCCATCTTTGGTCCTCTCTGGCATGTTGAGCAGGGTACCAAGAAGACTCTCGCACACGTTCTTCGTGATATGCATGACATCAAGGCTGTGAGGCACATGGTGGATCTTCCAGTATGGCAAGTCCTAGAAAACAGACCTCGTTTTCCATACCTTCAGCAGCGGCTCTGGCGCCTTTCGCTTCTTTCCCGGCTCTAGCGCCTTTTGCTTCTTTCCCGGCAGTGGGCAGTCTTTCCAATTTTTTAACAGCTTGTTTATTTCCTCGCCGCTCCTCGTACACGGGCGTTTTCGGGGTTCGGTTTCACCATCGAACAGATCCTTGCGTTTCCTCCACGGGTCATCGTCGCGAAGCCACCTTCGATGTCCCATGAACACGGTTTTCGAAGACCCAGGATCTCTATCTAGCTGGCGATACGTTGTGTCATCCATGCACCTTATGCATCTAGAAAATTCGTGGACTACCTGCCCCGCGATATATCCGTAACCGAGATAGTCGTGCACCGTCGTGAGCAGTGCGGCTCTCATAGGGAAATATTCTTTCTCTGCGGCGTCCCACGTATTGGTTGGCGTTTTCCACAGCATGTCAAGCTCCTCTTTCAGCAGCCCCAGATATAGATTGATGTCGTTCCCTGGTTGTTTCGGCCCTTCAATTAGCATACTCATGTGAATGTACTTCCTCTTCATGCACAACCAGGGGGAAGGTTGTACATCCACACAAACACAGGCCAGGTGCTATGTGTGCTTCTCTGGCTGCCAAACGGATTGACTCCATCGGTGCTCGCGCCCAGCACGATGTTCCTTGGATCCTTCCCAAATTCTGGGTCTTCGAAGTTCAATGCTTGCCACTGGCTCGCATCCTTAGGGTGACTCAGCATCTTGTCTTTTTTATCTATCTCCGGATCATTTGCGTCAACTTCTCGCTTCTTCTCCTCCCTATCCGCGTGCCAACACAGGAGCTTTGCTACCTTAGGGTCCGCGAAATACCACTGCAGACGAGGAGTGATCGGAAAGTACCACACCACTTTTCGAGGAGCTTTCTTCCTCTTCTTGTATCGAGTGACGCCGCACACTGAACATATGGTAGACTCCGCGTGCTCGTCCCGATAAATGATGCAATTGTTCATGCACACATGGTATTTCACGTGTGGTAAATCCAGAGGACACACGATTTTCTTCGCCTCCTCCAAACTGGTCGGGCACTTGTTCCCCTTGGGAAGACGTTCGTGCCAGAATGACATGTTCTTGTCGAAGCATGCATTGGTCATTTTGTGTTTTAGCTTCATCTCCAGAGCCATGAGCGTTACTTTCAGGCGGGTATCCTCGGGCCTGCATCCTTCATACAATGGAGTAACCGCGTCTAACTCAAGTTGATCCATCTTGGCTTTCTCTCGGGTGGCAGCTCTTGCGTTATCCGTTTGCTTGAGAAGCAGCTCTTGAATATGAGGGTCCTGCACCCAGCCCATCGATGGTCCAGCGTCGTCTGCTCTGCCGGCATCATCATCTTCATGATCATGCCCGTCGTCTGCTCCAGCATCTTCCTCATCATCATGTCCTGCATCTTCTACATGATGACTGTGTACAGCATCACCGTCATGATCATCTCTTGGGGATTCTTCGTCTTCTCGCCCGCCCGAGCCGCGGTGGTTGTCTTGCTGCCCTTCCTCATTTCTTGCCCGGCCCCCATGGACGACTTCGTAGTCATCTTCATCACCTTGCCACCGATAGCCATTCATGAAACCACGCAAGAGCAGGTGGTCCCGCACCTGCCCGGAATCCGGGTCCGCAAAAGGCTCATCAGCTTGCATCTTCGAGACGGACATCTTATCTCCGTCTCATTCTTTTGAAGCATCTCGGCCTTCGTGGACCTCAAAAACCTATTCAGGATGCCTTCGGTCAGCGTGTGGACCATGGTTGCCTGCGGGGTAGAGCAAAACGATATTTTAGAACCAAGAAAAAATTTGGCATGACTTTCCCTAAAAATAGGACCAAAAAGAATGCTTAATGCCAAAATTCTCGCCGAAACGGAAATGAATCAACATTCCGGCAAAATATTGGCAACTATCGCATTTCAAATACCGGTACACCTCCAAACACAAACACATATGCAACACCACAAACATATGCAACACCACGAACATACATAGATCTAGCTAGGCCATAAAAAGTGCATGTGCACATTGTTGTAGGGAGAACAACATAAATATAGCTCCCCCCCTTACTTACCTATCAAAACAAGGTAATTTAACCACTTAATTTGAATGAATCTATGGTGGAAATGAGGTGAAAAAGAGGAGGCACCCGAGACAAGGAGGAGGTGGAGAGAATGAAGTGGGGAGAAAGTGAGTGTGGGTAGGAGAGGTTGTCCAAAATATCTTCTTGCTGCCCACTTACTAATGGCACACCAACTCTAAATGCACCATTAGTAATCCAGGTTACTAATGGGGCACCTTCTGGTGGTGTGCCATTAGTAGTTTTGCAAAAAAACATACTAATGGCGCACTGTTCCACAGTGCTCCATTACTAGTTTAAACTAGTAATGGCGCATGGTGGAACAGTGCGCCATTAGTAGTTTTGCAAAAAAAGGAATAAAAATATAATAAAAAAACAACATTAGTGGCGCAGAGTCCGACAGGTGCTCCATTACTAGTTACAACTAGTAATGGCGCACTGAGTCCGGATGTTTGGACAGGCGCACTAGTTCAAATTTTTTTTTGATACTAATGGCGCACCTTGGGCCAGGTGCGCCATTAGTAGTTTCAACTCTAATGGCATATCAGAAGGTGGTGCGCCATTAGTATATACTAATGGCGCACCGCTTGTCTGGTGCGCCATTAGTGTCAATCCCATCTATAGCCCTTTTTCTAGTAGTGTTCGTTCATAACGATCATCTCTACTCCTTCTTTCTCTTGATGGTGATTCTTCTCTTCTACTTCTTCTTTTTGGAGAATCTTCTCTTCTTTTGTAGGGAGAAGTATACTCATTGGAATAGTGTCTGGGTCTTCCACAATTGTAGCAATTACACTCACGACTAGAAGATCTTTTGTCATTGTAGGACCTTGACTTGGAACTTCTTTCCTTGCTTCTACTCTTGTAGAACTTGTTGAAGTTCTTCACCATTGGGCTCAATTCTTCATTGAAGGTTTGTTTCTCACTTGATGATGTGGGAGCTTCACATGAGGCTTTGTAAGCACCACTTGACTTGTTGTGGAGCTCTTCCTTATCCTTGAGTGACATCTCATGAGCAACAATTCTTCCAATGACTTCTGTTGGCTTGAGATCTTTGTAATTGGGCATCATTTGGATCAATGTGCACACGGTATCATATTTTCCATCCAAGGCTCTTAGGATCTTCTTGATGATGAATTTATCGGTCATCTCTTCACTTCCGAAGCCGGCAATCTCATTTGTGATGAGAGCAAGCCTAGAGTACATTTCAGCGATGCCTTCACCATCCTTCATTTTGAACTTGTCAAGTTGACTTTGAAGCACATCTAATTTGGATTACTTGACGGAGTCGGTACCTTCATGCATGTCAATCAAAGTATCTCAAATTTCCTTTGCATTCTCAAGACGGCTGATTTTGTTGAATTCTTCGGGGCACAATCCATTGAAGAGAATATCACAAGCTTGATCATTGTATTGCAGCATCTTCAACTCTTCCGCGGTAGCTTCACAATTTGGTTCTCTCCCATCAAAGAATCCACCTTGCAAGCCAATACACACAATACCCCAAACGACGGGGTTATGTACAAGAATATGCATTTTCATCTTATGCTTCCAACTAGCAAAATTTGTACCATCAAAGTAAGGACCTCTATGGTGGTAATTTCCCTCGCTAGACGCCATACTCTCCTAGGTTGTGAAACCAAGGTTATGACCACCAAAAGCTATGGAAATCAAAGCAAATGGAGATGAAATCTATGATACCACTTGTAGGATCGAAAGTATGTCTAGTGGGGGGGTGATTACACTACTTGACCAAATAAAAATCTAGCCTTTTCCCAATTTTAGTTCTCGGCAGATTTTAGCAACTTAGTGCAAGTCAAGCAATCAACCTACACACGCAATTCTCAGAGTATAGGAGAGGAATGTAAAACAATTGCATATGAAGGTAAAGGGAGGAGTTTGAGGAAGCAAACGCCATGTTGACATGGAGATTTTTTTATCCGTGGTTCCGATAGGTGGTGCTATCGTACATCCACGTTGATGGAGACTTCAACCCACGAAGGGTAACGGTTGCGCGAGTCCATGAAGGGCTCCACCCATGAAGGGTCCACGAAGAAGCAACCTTGTCTATCCCACCATGGCCGTCGCCCATGAAGGACTTGCCTCACTCGGGTAGATCTTCACGAAGTAGGCGATCTCCTTGCCCTTAGAAACTCCTTGGTTCAACTCCACAATCTTGACGGAGGCTCCCAAGTGACACCTAACCAATCTAGGAGACACCACTCTCCAAGAGTTAATAGATGGTGTGTTGATGATGAACTCCTTGCTCTTGTGCTTCAAATGATAGTCTCCCCAACACTCAACTCTCTCTCACTGGATTTGGATTTGGTGGAAAAATGAGTTGAGTGGAAAGCAACTTGGGGAAGGCTAGTGATCAATATTTATGTGGTTGGAATGGAATATCTTGACCTCAACACAAGTGTAGGCGGTTCTCTCTTAGAAAATGTATGTTGGAAGTGTAGGCATGTTCTGATGGCTCTCACCACGAATGAAGAGTGGGTGGAGGGGTATATATAGCCTCCACACAAAATCTAACCGTTACACACAACTGACCAAACTCGGTGGGACCGAATCGTGAAACTCGGTCAGACCGATTTAGTTCATAATGTGACCGTTAGGCATTTTGGTGGGACTGACATGTCAACTTGGTGGGACCGGTATCGTTAGGGTTAGGACATAACGTAATCTCGGTTAGACCGATTACACAAACTCGATGAGACCGATTTTGGTAATAGACAAACAGAGAGTTGGTCAGGCAAACTTGGTGGGACCGATTCGCCCATATCGGTTCGACCGAAACATTACGAAAGGGAAACTGAGAGTTTGCATTGTAATCTCGGTGGGACCGATCGCTCATCTCGGTTTGACCGAAACGTTACGAAGGGAAATAGAGAGATTACAATCCCATCTCGGTGAGACCGAGATCCCTATCGGTGAGACCGAAAAGACTAGGGTTTCTGGCAGTGGCTATGTCAACTAAACTCGGTGGCGTCGGATAGAAAGTTTTGGTGGGGCCGAGTTTGACTTTTTGGTTTGGGACATATGTGGATGTGAGAAAGTGGTTGAGGGTTTTTGGAGCATATCACTAAGCACTTTGAGCAAGCAAGCCATTAAGCAACACCTCATCCCCTCTTAATAGTATTGGCTTTTCCTATGGACTCAATGTAATCTTGGATTACTAAAAGTAAAATGTAGAGTCTTGTGCTTTGAGCTTGAGCCAATCCTTTTGTCCTTAGCATTTTGAGGGGTCCACATTTCTCATCCATGCCATGCCAAACATTGAGCTTTCCTGAAATATTTATCTTGAAATAGCATTAGCTCAATGAGCTATGTGTTGTTAGGAATTACCAAAACCACCCAAGGATAGTTGCACTTTCAAAAAGCAAGGTATTGGGTCTAGGTAGGGTTGCAATCTCAAAGTATAGACACATGGACAAAGTCATGCTTGTCGAGTCCTTAGGATTCAACCTCATGTCTGTCTCAATGCTTTGTGATCTTGATATGGTTGTCGTCTTTGGCAAATATCATTGAATTGTGCTAATGGAATCTAACAATTCCAAAGTGTTCGAAGGCTTTAGGAGAGGAGACTTGTATATTGTTGATTTCTCTGCAGGACCACAGCCTGCCACATGTCTACTTGCAAAAGCTTCAGAAGGCTGGTTATTGCATCGACGACTTGGTCATGCTGGGATGAGGAACCTGCATACACTCGTGAAGAAGAAGAATTTCATTGGCATCGAGGGTGTCAAATTCCTCAAAGATCATCTTTGTGGGGCTTGTGAGGCTGGAAAGATAACCAGAGCCAAGCATCCCTCAAAGACTATCATGAGCACTTCTCATCCCTTTGAATTACTTCACGTGGATCTCTTTGGCCCTACTCATTATGCCACGTCCACAAATTCTGCATCATTATATGGTTTGTCATTGTTGATGATTATTCTTGTTAAACCTGGGTGCATATCATCACTTACAAAAATGAAGTGCAGGAAGTCTTCAAACGATTTTCCTCAAGAGCATCTACGAACTTTGGTGTGAAGATCAAGCATATCAGGAGTGGTAATGGAACCGAGTTCAAGAACACTGGTCTCGATGAATATCTTGATATACTTGGTATTACTCACGAGTTATCTGCTCCCTATACTCCTTAGTAGAATGGTGTCGTGGAGCACAAGAACAGAACTCTTGTTGAGATGGCTTGCACTATGGTTGATGAATACAAGACTCCACAGTGTTTTTGGCCAAATGCTATTGATACTGCATGCCACATCGTCAACAAGGTATATCTTCACAAATTCCTCAAAAAGACTTTATATGAAGTCCTCACAGACAAGAAACCCAATGTAAGTAATTTCAAAGTCTTCGGCGCTAAATGCTGGATTAGAGATCCTACCACCACTCTAAATTTGCACCGAAAGCACATGAGGGTTTTATGCTTGGTTATGGAAAGGACTCACACACTTACAGAGTCTTTAACACCTACCATCACAAGGTTGTTGAAACTATAGATGTGCGGTTCGATGAGACTAATGGCTCGCAAAGAGAGCACCTACCTCCTATGCTAGATGAAATGTCACCTGAGGAATCCATCAAGTTCAAGGCTGCTGAGGATGTCATCCCTACCGAAGAATCTGCTGAAGAAGTCATTCCGGATCGTGAAGAAAATCACGCTGGTGCTATTGAAGAAAATGGTCCTGAAGAAATTGCTGGGTCAAATCAAAGTCGCCAACCTGCTCATCCTTGCATTGCAAACGAAGTGCATATTGAGAGAATCATCAACGACATCAACGCGCCAGGTCCTCTCACGCGCTCAAAAGCTTCACATTTGTCTAACTTTTGTGGGCATTTTGCGCTTGTCTCTATCACAAAGCCCACCAAAGTTGATAAAGCATTCATGGAATCGGAGTGTATTCAAGCTATGCAAAATGAATTGCATCAATTCGAGCTCAACAATGTGTGGGATCTTGTCAAGCGACCAAACCCACGCAAGCACAACATCATCGGCACCAAATGGATCTACCGCAACAAACAAGATGAAAATGGCCTTGTGGTGAGGAATAAGGCTCGTCTTGTAGCTCAAGGCTACACATATGTTGAAGGAATTGATTTCAATGAAACTTTTGCACCTGTTTCTAGACTTGAAGCTATTCGCATATTACTTGCTTATGCTAACCATCATAATATCATCTTACATAAAATGGATGTGAAAAGTGCATTCCTCAATGGTAATGTTGAGGAAGAAGTATATGTTGCTCAACCACCAGGTTTTGAGGATCCAAAATTTCCAGATCACGTCTACAGGCTCAACAAGGCCCTCTATGGCCTCAAGCAAGCACCTCGGGCATGGTATGATACATTGAAGGAATTCCTCATGAAGAAAGGCTTCAAACCCAGTTCACTTGACCCAACTCTTTTCACCAAAGCATATGATGATGAATTATTCATGTGCCAAATATACGTTGATGGTATTATCTTTGGTCGTACTAACCAATGTTATAGTGATGAATTTTCCTATACGATGAGTGAGGAATATCACATGTCCATGATGGGAGAGTTGAAATTCTTTTTAGGTCTTCAAATTCGTCAACAACACAATGGCATATTCATATCCTAGGAGAAATACCTCAAGGATGTGTTGAGGAAATTCGGCATGCAAGATTGCAAAGGCGTAAAAATCCCAATGCCCACAAATGGCCATCTATGCACCGATGAAAATGGTAAAGACTTCGATCAAAAGGTAGCGCTCCATGATTGGCTCCTTATTGTATCTATGTGCATCTAGGCCGGATATTATGCTTAGTGTTTTCATGTGTGCCCTATTTCAAGCTACACCGAAGGAATCACACCATAAGGCTGTGAAGCATATACTTCGATATCTAGCTCACACTCCAACACTTGGATTATGGTATCCCAAGGGATCTTCTTTTTATCTCATTGGACATTCTAACTGTGACTATGCTAGTGATCGGGTGGACCGCAAGTCAACATCAGGCACATATCATATCCTCGAACGTTCCTTGGTATGTTGGTCCTCGAAGAAGCAGAACTGCGTATCACCCTCTACTGCTGAAGCTGAGTACATTGCTGCTGGATCTTGCTGTGCTCAATTGCTATGGATGAAGCAAACCCTCAAGGACTATGGCATCAATGTGAAGAATGTGCAACTCTACTGCGATAATGAGAGTGCTACCAAGATTGATCACAACCCAGTTCAACACTCAAATACAAAGCACATCCAGATTCATCATCATTTTCTTTGTGACCATGTGTTGAAGGGCGACATCTCCATCGTCCACGCGAATACTGAAGATCAGCTGGCCGATATCTTCACGAAGCCCTTGGATGAGAAGAGATTTAGCAAGTTACGGTGTGGGCTAAATATCTTAGAATCTTTGAATGTTCTTTGAAAAGGACACACATCCTAACACTTATGCAAACTTGATGACTTAGATGTGAAACACACGAAGTAACATTTTTTCTTCAACCAATGAAGACTAACTGTGGGGACCGGATTTCTGGGTATTAATTTCCAGAAAATGGCCCTTGTGCTCACCAGCTCCAAGATTACTGTTAGCTGATGAGGCACCAACTTGATACAGAAATTCCAAGCAAAAATGCAAAATATGTAGTACAAGACCATTCTGGCCTGTGAGTACAACAAATGGTTTCTAATGATTGATGGAGGAAGCGGTTTGTGGATCATCAGTGTCTATGGGACTCCAATTCCCACAGGAACAACTGACCAGGTTAACTCCTATCTTCGCGAGGCTGCTATCACCGTTGCTTAGTTTCTGGGGCTGTCGCCACGGTCGCTCCTCTCCGTGCAAGAAAATCTGGCCAAGACAATAGCCAGGGACAAGCCAGTGAGTACTTTGAATGTACTCGCAAACATTATGAACACAGGTATAATATAACAGTGATGTGCTGAAAATATTTTATGATCATAACGTTAGTCACAAAAGGTAATAAAAACTCTGATGCATGCGAGCATGTTATTTATGAATGTGCAATAACAAAGTAGTATTAAAATTATGAAATAAATAACAAGCATGCCACAGTCGCACGTCTTAGTGACACCACATAAAGGGCTTTAAAAGAAATGCCACAGTCGGGCGTCTTAGCGACACCACATAAAGGGCTTTAAAAGAAATGCCGCAGCCGGGCGTCTTAGTGACACCACATAAAGGGCTTTAAAATAAATGCCACAGTCGGGCGTCTTACCGACACCACATAAAGGGCTTTAAAAGAAATGCCGCAGTCGGGCATCTTAGCGACACCACATAAAGGGCTTTAAAAGAAA
>NC_041385.1:559791900-559799594 GCF_002162155.2 Triticum dicoccoides
AAAAGAAATGCCGCAGTCGGGCGTCTTAGCGACACCACATAACGGGCTTTAAAATAAATGCCACAGTCGGGCGTCTTAGCGACACCACATAAAGGGCTTTAAAAGAAATGCCGCAGTCAGGCGTCTTAGCGACACCACATAAAGGGCTTTAAAAGAAATGCCGCAGTCGGGCGTCTTAGCGACACCACATAAAGGGCTATAAAAGAAATGCCGCAGTCGGGCATCTTAGAGACACCACATAAAGGGCTTTTAAAAACAATGATAGTGAATATCCAGGAGGTAGAACCATCCAAGGGATATTCGATAATACTAATAATATCACGGGTTAGTCCACAACAAAAATAATAATCATAATTATCACAAGTCACAAGTCGTGATTCCAGTTCTGGTTTAACAGTTTCACCCCCGAAGACCGACACTAAGACCGACACTTGACCCATCCCAGACTGTAGTCCTTAACCATGGACACGGCTATTCGAATAGGTTTAATCTCTGCAGAGGGTGTACTCTTTACCCACGAGTAACGGATTCCTTTAGTCCATCTGGACTAATTCCGTCTACGGTCTTTTAGTTGGAAACACACCTAACTTGCACACACCAGTTTAACTCACATGTGTCTGGAATCACCCACGACACCTGTCAAGCAAAACTCTAAGTGGGGAGGCTACATCCTCGATGTAACATGGGATCACAAAATTTATACCGTGCGCAAACTAGGGGAGCTACCCCCTTCGGCTACAACTGAAACACCCATACTCCCGGACCCGGTGGCATGACTACCAGATGCCTCCGGTATCTTCCACCATGGCCTCTCTGTACGGTGTGTACTAGGAAAGGGGTTGAGAACTTACTGAACCATACCCTACTTGTTGTAGAGACGAGTGGTAGTACGAAGCAAGTATGGGGGTTACTGGCACAAGACTCGATCTACGATCGACTCAGGAGGTTGTAATATTCTTTGCAAGATTAGCATAACAATACATATACTTCAACCAACAGATAGAAACACCACGCGACATGCCCCCTCATGCCATACCGGACACGACCGTCTCGACGGACGACTAGGGACAAGACCGTGTCTACCCAAGACCGAGGCCTTCCCAGCTTCCTTTCCAGTATGCATGAAAGGCATGTGACGGTGATTTCCATCACAACCATATCAACTCCATCAGCATAAAAATCATTAATATGCACTCATGAGTAGGATCACATCCTCACATAAAATGACGTATGCTCGTGTCGGGATGGTGTTATCACCGTGTCAAACAACACACAAAAAAATTATACCAGGGTTCAGAATGCTTGCCTTCAAGTCATGGGTGCATTCCAAAACTCTTGAAATGTTTCTCCTCTCTTCAAAATCCTATTTTATAAATATTTTTGAATTAACACACAATTTCAAAACAGCACAAAAGTTGTTTTGGAAAATTTTCAAATAAATCTTAAAATAAACTAGACAGAATTTGAGAGATGTAGGAAAAAGAATCAATTCATTTGATCTTATATTTAAAAAGTTATAGCCAGTCAAAGATTTGGTCAAAAATCTGTTTTTTTAAATAAAACAGAAAAGAAAACGTTTTGGGCAGAATACGTCTTTGAAAAGGGGAGACGTACTCGGGGTTTTGCGCTTCCACTTAAACACGTGGAGGCGGATCTCGGTCTCTGATAGTGGGTCCAGGGGGCCCACTGGTCAGGTTTGACCAGTCCATATCTCCCTCCTCTTCCTCTGCCCGAACAGCGGCGAGGCAACGACGATCAACGCCGGCGAACGGCGGCTCCCCACGGGCTCCAGAGGGTCGTGATGGATCCGCAAGACTGGGGCGGTCCTCCCGGTGGTCGTTGGGTCAGCGGGGATGGAGTGAGCTGTCGGCGGCGAGCTTCGCGGCGGAGGAGGCATTCGGGAGCAAAGTGGGTTTGGGGCTACGGTGGCTCCCGATCAAAATCGGGCAGGGGGACGGGCTCACGGGAGGAAGAGAGAGCTTCTGGTGGAGAGAGTGGAGAGGGGGAGGCCCTGGTGGTGCCGGAGTGGCTGGGGCAGTGGCGGCAGCAGGAGTTGCCGGAGAGGAAGAAGACGATCCCTCTGGTCTTTCTACTACCACGGGAGGGTCAATGAGGGAGTGAGGGAAGTTTCTTGAGGGCTTGACAAGCTCGGGGCTTCCTTTTATAGCGCGACGAGGTCGGTTCTGCGGCGGTGGGGATAAGATCACTGGCGACCGACATTCTATAGTAGCAGGGGGACGTGGTGGGGCTGAGGATGGCGGCAGGAGCTAGCGGACGAGCGGAGCACTGCTCTAGGTCGAGCTGGCAAGCGGGAGTGGCTCGGGCGGCGCCGACACGGCCGGGCCCTGCATGCGGCCGTCCGCTAGCCGCCATGGCCGTCCTGACAGTGGCGCTGTGGGGTGCCAGGGGTGGTCGGGGTGGCGTGGTGGTGCAAGGGGATACGTGGCGTGCTAGCTGCTGTTGGCCAAGGGCCAGAACGGGTGCGGGGCGAGACGCGGCGGCTCGGGCACACGTGCGTGCCAAACAAACGCTCTGGGCGCGCCCAGAGCACGCCCGGGACGTGCTCGACTAAATGCTAGGGTAGCCTAGAGGTCGCGGGTGAGGCTGGCAAGAAACAGGGCTAGTTTAGGGTTAGCAGGGGAATCAAGGGACATGGTGGATAGGTCAGGGGCTCAAGTTCACAATGTAAACTTGAAATCATGCCAAATCTGGCTATGCACTCAGGGTGTTTGTCAAAATGCCAAGGGCATCCAGGCAGTACTTGGGGTGGCCAAATTCTCCAGATCAGTGTCTCTATGGATGTATGAGAGGGTGGTGAAGTTAGTTTGCCAAAAGGAGAAACTTGCTAGTGCAAGTTTTGCAAAACTACAATTATGGACAGGGAGTAAATGGCATCATTACATGGACCAAAAGTGTTCCAAAAAGTGCATGCTCCTGGACTTAGGGGTTTTGTAGGGTCGACTACAAGCAGGAGGAAGTACAAGGTCACTAGAGCAAGAATGAATAGGGTTGCAGTAGAAAACACAAGGCTGGTCCAGAATGAAAAAGAGGTTGATACACTTAATTTCTCGAAAGAACATCACTAGGTTTTTGCATAAAGTTAGATGGAATGCTACCACTGACATCCCATAATTATGGTGGAGGCTCCAAGGAAAGATTTAAATAGGCTATAGTGCAAAAATGCCCACTGGACCAGATTTGAAAAACAGGTGTATAACTCAAAATATGCAATGAAATAAATATATTATTGCATAAAAATGATTTAGAGACATCACATGACATCTCCAAATTTTGGTTGGAATTTTAGTTAAATTTAACAAATGGTTGTAGTTCTAAAGGAGCTCCAAAACTTAAAGAAAGTCATTTTAATGAATAAAGCTCAGGGTGAATTGAATAAATAAATCTACTGATCAAGGAATGTTATATAGAGAGCATAGAAGTCCAATATATTTTGGAAAGATCCACTTGGGAAAACTCCTCAATATTAAAAGAAAGGCTCTAAAATCAACAGAAAAAATTTCCTGCAGGCAAAATTTTAATAATTAAAACCTGGTTAAATTTTTGGGGTGTTACAATTACTACCCCCCTTAAGAAAAATCTCATCCCCGAGATTTGGTAAGGGTTGCTTTTGAATTTTTTTTACTTTTACTAGGTCAAAAAGATCACTTAACTTAAGCGGAAAAAGCGTTTATAGTGAGAGGGCAATAAGTGGTGAATAACTACAGTGTGGGATACTGGTGTTGTGTGGAGAAATCCACGTTTAAGAAAAACGAGCGATTTCTATGCTGGACGCAGTAAATTTAGAATAAGTTCTAAATTCTAAAATACGCTGGTCGTACCCGAGAGCACAGTGCTCCCTCTGGCTGACAGGTGGGCCCAGGGCCCATTGTCAGTCTCTCCTTCTTCCTCTGGCTCTCTCTTCTTCCTCTCTCCCGCGCGCTTTCCCGGGCTTTCTCCACCGGTGGCGTCTAGCGCGTAGGGCATCTAGGCCGTACTGCGGTAGTGCGCGGCGTGCTTGCTGCCGGTCCAGTGTGCACTCACTTCGCGGGCCAGTGTGCTGTCGGCACTGCTCGCGGATTCGCCTCTAAACACGGGCGATCGGGCGACGAGCGGCGCTGGTGGACTTCGCCCACCGTACACCGATCTCGAGTTATAAAACGACCGCGGTGCTCCTTCTTCATCTTCGCACCTGGCCATGTTTCTCCTCCTCCTTCTCCTCCATTTCTGCTTACCGGAGATCGAGACGAGGCTCCAATGGCGGAGGCGGTGCCGGACTGGTATGTGATCCTAGTGTGTGGAGGGCTGGCGGCAGTGCTGGGGCTCTCTGTGCTTCTGTGCGCGATGATCCTTGATGATCGTCGTGATGCTGCCGCTCGGGTGCTGGCTCTCCGCGGTGGCAGTGATCACGAGGACTAGGTGTAATGCCGGGTGTTAACTGTTGTCGATGTGTCAGAGGTGACTAGTATATGGATGATTATCCACTAATCTCTCCTTTGGAGGCTGTGGTGCATTTAGGGAGATGGTAGGTGAGACGCAACATGGTTACGTGTCTTTGCAAGACAGTGTAAGAGTCCGAGTGGTTGTGGGTCTGCTACCGTGGGGTTGCGTGAATATAGATAATTCATATAGTGAGAGGATAAACGATGCAGCGACTCAGGGAAAAGAAATCTCACTCTAGGATTTTATTCGAGATTACAATGGTTTATCACAATGAAAACTACTCATATTAGTAGAAACTAAATAATCGTCTCATCGCACAAATTCGAGGTACCATGCATAAGTTACAACGTAATAATAAATGCTGCAATAACAAACACAGCAGTGACATCTAAAATGAGAATGGTAACTGGACGGGGTCCTGAGAAAATGTCGCTGGTAATGGGATACACTCCTCTTCAATTGGAGGAAGTGGATTGACCAGTCGATGTATGTGTCTCTCTGGGTCGGGCCTCAGTGGTCTGCCAATGGCAATCTGAGGATTCAAATCAGCGAGACTCTGGAGATAATCCATTACTCGCTGGTTCAAATGTTCTTGAGCTATGATGTACTGGATAAGGTTGGCCAGCACTGGGTCTCTCTCAATCCGTCCACCGGGAAAAGATGTTACTCCTCCGAGTGTTGCATGGCTCGGAAAGTAATAATATCCTCGTTCGTGGGCATAGGGTACCGCGAATCAAAGACGAGCAATCGCTTGATTCGCAGCAGCTTCTATGGCCAAGCGTGGGGTTGGCATAGATTTCCCCACGAAGGAGACCTCCGTTGGATCTTGGTTGGAGTCTACGGGAGGGATGTGTACTGCTGCCCAATATTCCGAGGTGGAAGGGGTGATTCTTGATTTGAACAGCTCGTACTGGGGTGGCTGGGTAGAACCCATGGTACTGCAGGTAAAGTCCCACAATATTTTGACAAAATACCCGGGGTTGCATTTGGGGTTCTCAGATAAATACTAGGGCTCGGCATGGCAAGAAATGGTTGTGAGAGTAGTGCACGAGGTGAGGGGTGCTGGGTAAGGTCACAAGGTGGCCTTCTTATATAGCATCTGGGCTGGTTTATTTACCGCGGTGAAAGATAATAAAACTGCCAGATCAGCTCCAAAGGTCGGGGTCAGTGTTAGGGATACACATATCTCATAAAGAGACGTGTTACTGTGGGTGTCGTCGGGGTTGGTTTTGGTAGCGGTGCCTGGAAAATATGCAACTATGCGCTAACTAAAAATACGCAAGGCTACTATTAAAACAGAGGCACAACAACAGGCTGCGTTTATTCACAAGGTTACACGATTACAAAGCGAGGATACACTAAGACTCGGTACTATTCGTACGGCTTAGTCTACTCATTTATGTCTAAACGGGCGTGCCTAGTGGATGTTGAGGCTTCTCCACGTGTCTCACTGTCGGGATTTGTCAGTGTTGGTGGAGGGGCTGCAGGGTCGGGGTGGCGATGATGACCATCGTGGGGATTGTTGGCCATAGTTCCGTTGGAGTGTGCTCCCAAAAGGTGATGAAGCACTTCTGGGGTCATCAAAGTACCTTGGCCGCTGGCTGGAGCTGACCTCAGGGTCTCAATCGGGTGTCCGAACAACACGACTGGGTTTTCGGTGTCGGGCTTGGCTTCCCTGCTTGCCGGGGCTCGGCGAACCAGCTCTCCTCGAGCTGCGATCAGATCAATGGTGATCTGGTCGAACAGTGCCTCTAGTGCACTTACATAGCGCACTAGGTGCAATAATGCAGGATATGTCTCGTGATCTCCGTTGGCAACTTGGGGTGGTCTACCATACCCTTCGCGCCTGGGGTTGTAGTAGAACGAGCGACAGTTTACTCTGGGCGACAACTACCGGAGTTGAACTATAGCCTCTCGAGTAGCTAGCTGAATGGCTTGTGGCTCGAAGGAAGTTGTTCTTCCGGTGAACCTGTAGGGGCGTTCTGGCAACAGACCACTACCGTAGATGTGCACAGTGGCCCAGAATTGATGGCTCTCACTGCTCATGGTTCCTTGGTACACCACATATTCTGGGGGCTCCTCTAACACATAGGCACGGCGGGTGAGGTTTGCGAGTATGGTCACGAAACCTCCAAGATTGGTTGCTGTGGTCTCATTGTGCACTATGGGACCATGCATAGTGGCTAGGTACAGGGAAGAGGCTGTGTTGTGTTGGGCTGAGGCTAGCGTGCCCTTTTATAGAAAAGGGAGCGGAGTCTTCCTTCCACGCTTGCGAAAGAGACACTTTAGCCATCGGTCACTAGCGTGTGATCGACAGGCTAAATTGATAGGTTCGGCACCGACTGCCAACTAGTGTCGGGGTCATTGTGTGGCTATCTTGCACGAGAAGCTTGGCTGGGTTTTGGTTAAGGTCTGAAGGTTGGTCTACCAAGGTTTATCGACATGGCTAAGATAGGATTAGCCAATGGTCAGCCTGGCTCTGGTACCAAGTTTGTGGGGACCGGATTTCCGGGAATTAATTTCCAGAAAATGGCCCTTGCGCTCACCAGCCCCAGGATTACTGTTAGCTGATGAGGCACCAACTTGATACAGAAATTCCAAGCAAAAATGCAAAATATGTAGTACAAGACCATTCTGGCCTGTGAGTACAACAAATGGTTTCTAATGATTGATGGCGGAAGCGGTTTGTGGATCATCAGTGTCTATGAGACTCCAATTCCCACAGGAACAGTTGACCAGATTAACTCCTATCTTCGTGAGCCTGCTATCACGGTTGCTTAGGTTCCGGGGCTGTCGCCACGGTCGCTCCTCTCCGTGCAAGAAAATCTGGCCAAGACAATAGCCAGGGACAAGCCAGTGAGTACTTTGAATGTACTCGCAAACATTATGAACACAGGTATAATATAACAGTGATGTGCTGAAAATATTTTATGCTCATGATGTTAGTCACAAAAGGTAATAAAAACTCTGATGCATGCGAGCATGTTGTTTATGAATGTGCAATAACATAGTAGTATTAAAATTATGAAATAAATAACAAGCATGCCACAGTCGGGCGTCTTAGGGACACCACATAAAGGGCTTTAAAAAAAATGCCACAGTCGGGCGTCTTAGCGACACCACATAAAGGGCTTTAAAAGAAATGCCGCAGTTGGGCGTCTTAGCGACACCACATAAAGGGCTTTAAAATAAATGCCACAGTCGGGCCTCTTAGTGACACCACATAAAGGGCTTTAAAAGAAATGCCGCAGTAG
>NC_041385.1:559799959-559821509 GCF_002162155.2 Triticum dicoccoides
GCCGCAGTTGGGCGTCTTAGCGACACCACATAAAGGGCTTTAAAATAAATGCCACAGTCGGGCGTCTTAGAGACACCACATAAAGGGCTTTAAAAGAAATGCCGTAGTCAGGCGTCTTAGCGACACCACATAAAGGGCTTTAAAAGAAATGCCGCAGTCGGGCGTTTTAGCGACACCACATAAAGGGCTTTTAAAAACAATCATAGTGAATATCCAGGAGGTAGAACCATCCTAGGGATATTCGATAATACCAATAATATCACGGGTTAGTCCACAACAAAAATAATAATCATAATTATCACAAGTCACAAGTCGTGATTCCAGTTCTGGTTTAACAGTTTCACCTCCGAAGACCGACACTAAGACCGACACTTGACCCATCCCAGACTATAGTCCTTAACCATGGACACGGCTATTCGAATAGGTTTAATCTCTGCAGAGGGTGTACACTTTACCCACGAGTAATGGATTCCTTTAGTCCATCTGGACTAATTCCGTCTATGGTCTTTTAGGTGGAAACACACCTAACTTGCACACACCAGTTTAACTCACATGTGTCTGGAATCACCCACGACACCTGTCAAGCAAAACTCTACGTGGGGAGGCTACAACCTCGATGTAACATGGGATCACAAAATTTATACCGTGCGCAAACTAGGGGAGCTACCCCCTTCGGCTACAACCGAAACACCCATGCTCCCGGACCCGGTGGCATGACTACCGGATGCCTCTAGTATCTTCCACCATGGCCTCTCTGTACGGTGTGTGCTAGGAAAGGGGTTGACAACTTACTGAACCGTACCCTACTTGTTGTAGAGACGAGTGGTAGTACGAAGCAAGTATGGGGGTTACTGGCACAAGACTCAATCTACGGTCGACTCAGGAGGTTGTAATATTCTCTGCAAGATTAGCATAACAATACATATACTTCAACCAACAGATGGAAACACCACGCGACATACCCCCTCATGCCATACCGGACACGACCGCCTCGACGGAGGACTAGGGACAAGACCGTGTCTACCCAAGATAGAGGCATTCCCGGCTTCCCTTCCGGTATGCATGAGAGGCATATGACGGTGATTTCCATCACAACCATATCAACTCCATCAGCATAAAAATCATTAATATTCACTCATGAGTAGGATCACATCCTCACATAAACTGAGGTATGCTTGTGTCGGAGTGGTGTTATCACCGTGTCAAACAACACACACAAAAATTATACCAGGGTTCAGAATGCTTGCCTTCAAGTCGTGGGGAGGCAAGGGTGCATTCCAAAACTCTTGAAATCTTTCTCCTCTCTTCAAAATCCTATTTTACAAATATATTTGAATTAACACACAATTTCAAAACATCACAAAAGTTATTTTGGAAAATTTTCAAATAAATCTTAAAATAAACTAGACAGAATTTGAGAGATGTAGGAAAAAGAATCAATTCATTTGGAGTTATATTTAAAAAGTTATAGCCAATCAAAGATTTGGTCAAAAATCTGTTCTTTTTTAAATAAAATAGAAAAGAAAACGTTTCGGGCAGAATACGTCTTCGAAAAGGGGAGACGTACTCGGAGTTTTGCGCTTCCACTTAAACACGTGGAGGCGGAGCTGGGTCTCTGACAGTGGGTCCAGGGGGCCCACTGGTCAGGTTTGACCAGTCCATCTCTCCCTCCCCTTCCTCTGCCCGAACGGCGGCGAAGCAATAGCGATCAACACCGGCGAACGGCGGCTCCTCGCGGGTTCCAAAGGGTCGTGATGGATCCGCAAGACCGGGGCGGTCCTCCCGGTGGTTGTTGGGTCGGCAGGGACGGAGTGACCTTCCGGCGGTGAGCTTCGCGGCGGAGGAGGCATTCGGGAGCAAAGTGTGTTTGGGGCTACGGTGGCTCCCGATCAAAATCGAGCAGGGGGACGGGCTCACGGGAGGAAGAGAGAGCTTCTGGTGGAGAGAGTGGAGAGGGGGAGGCCCTGGTGTTGCCGGAGTGGCTGGGGCAGCGGCAGCGGAAGGAGTTGCCGGAGAGGAAGAAGACGATCCCTCTGGTCTTTCTACTTCCACGGGAGGGTCAGTGAGGGAGTGAGGGAAGTTTCTTAAGGGCTTGATGAGCTCGGGGCTTCCTTTTATAGTATGACGAGGTCAGTTCTGCGGTGGTGGGGATAAGATCGCCGGCGACCGACATTCTGTAGCAGCAGGGGGACGTGGCGGGGCTGAGGATGGCGGCAGGAGCTAGCGGACGAGCGGAGCACTGCTCCAGGGCGAGCTGGCGAGCGGGAGTGGCTCGGGCGGCGCCGACATGGCCGGGGCCTGCATGCGGCCGTCAGCTAGCCGCCACGGCCGTCCTGACGGTGGCGCTGTGGGGTGCCAGGGGTGGTCGGGGTGGCGTGGCGGTGCAAGGGGATACATGGCGTGCTAGCTGCTGTTGGCCAAGGGCCAGAACGGGTGCGGGGCGAGATGCGGCGGCTCGGGCGCACGTGCGTGCCAAACGCACGCTCTGGGCGCGCCCAGAGCACACCCGGGACGTGCTCGACAAAATGCCAGGGTAGCCTAGAGATCGCGGGTGAGGCTGGCAAGAAACATGGCTAGTTTAGGGTTAGCAAGGGAATCAAGGGACATGGTGGATAGGTCAGGGGCTCAAGTTCACAATGTAAACTTGAAATCATGCCAAATCTGGCTATGCACTCAGGGTGTTTGTCAAAATGCCAAGGGCATCCAGGCAGTACTTGGGGTGGCCAAATTCTCCAGATCAGTGTCTCTATGGATGTATGAGAGGGTGGTGAAGTTAGTTTGCCAAAAGGAGAAACTTGCTAGTGCAAGTTTTGCAAAACTACAATTATGGACAGGGAGTAAATGGCATCATTACATGGACCAAAAGTGTTCCAAAAAGTGCATGCTCCTGGACTTAGGGGTTTTGTAGGGTTGACTACAAGCAGGAGGAAGTACAAGGTCACTAGAGCAAGAATGAATAGGGTTGCAGTAGAAAACACAAGGCTGGTCCAGAATGAAAAAGAGGTTGATACACTTAATTTCTCCAAAGAACATCACTAGGTTTTTGCATAAAGTTAGATGGCATGCTACCACTGACATCCCATAATTTTGGTGGAGGCTCCAAGGAAAGATTTAAATAGGCTATAGTGCAAAAATGCCCACTGGACCAGATTTGAAAAATAGGTGTAGAACTCAAAATATGCAATGAAATAAATATATTATTGCATGAAAGTGATTTAGAGACATCACATGACATCTCCAAATTTTGGTTGGAATTTTAGTTAAATTTAACAAATGCTTGTAGTTCTAAAGGAGCTCCAAAACTTAAAGAAAGTCATTTTAATGAATAAAGCTCAGGGTGAAATAATTGAATAAATAAACTACTGATCAAGGAATGTTATATAGAGAGCATAGAAGTCCAATATATTTTGGAAAGATCCACTTGGGAAAACTCCTCAATATTAAAAGAAAGGCTCTGAAATCAACAGAAAAAATTTCCTACAGGCAAAAATTTTAAACTCTTGGCAAAATTTTAATAATTAAAACCTGGTTAAATTTTTGGGGTGTTACACTAACCCTCTAAGTGTGAAGAAATTAATGTAGAATCTGAATCTCAGAACCCTACGACAATTGTATGCGGTGTCTGAAATCATCATTCTTATACGGTGGGTGACGCCACCAACCTAAGATGAAAATCTACAATTTGAGTTTCAGTGAGTTCTTCAGATTTTCAATTTCCTCAGTCTTTCCGTAGTTGTTCTTCATTGCTATACATATATTTTTTGAGTTTTTCATGTCCTCTACAACATTCACTTATAACTAATTCTTCAAGTTGCTTTTTCAACTAAGTGAATGTGATCGGACCCGTTCCCCCTCTACGCTAAACTCAACCCAGTCTGTTCACAAATTCTTCATGTGCGCTCTATTTGAAACCCGTTCAAAATCTTCACTGTGTCCTTGACAGCTGATTAATTTGTGAACGAAACGTTAAAATTTTCATATCTAATTTTTCGGCTTTTGCCACTCAAATCCTTCCGCATCGCACGACTGGATTAAACAACTCACCCACGATCTCACACGATCTACACCTCTCTGTACGTGGGTGACACATGTTCCTAGGATAGCAAGGGTCACAGGCATGTTCGTCCAAATTCTTCGGACGAACATTTTTTCACTTCCTTATAAATACCCCTCCCCTTGCACCTCAGTTCATTTACTCCGCTCGACCTCTCTATCTCTCCCGCTCGAGCTCTCTGACCTAGCGCCGCTGCTAATCTCCATCATCGCCGGTGAGGAAGAGCTTAGTTGCCTCGACCTCGTCGCCGTCGTACTCGCGCCGGCCGCGGAAATCTTCAGCTCCGCCGCTGTCCTAGCTGTCTTCCTCTGCCAAGTTAGGGCGTGGAAGATCTGAACGTACGATCTTCCACAGTTCATCTCTTTGTTCGTCACGTTCTTCCTCAAGGGTAAATAAAACTCGCTTTTTTATGCCATCGTTGATTTTGATGATTTACACAAAATCTTCAAAAGGTGTTTATTCTTCAATCTTCACATTCTTAAACACCACAGTTGCATCTGTTCTTGATCTTTCTCTCTAAGATGTACTTTTCTTCAAGATTCCTCAATTGTGTGGATTTCCAATCTATACAACTCTGGAACCCAAGACAAGAACTCTTAGTGAAATTATTCAACACTCCCTAGTCAAATTACGTAAACTTGATTCCTTTTAAAAACAAATTATGAGAATGCATATGACCTCTTCAAATTCTTTGCACATATACTCTGTTCACAGGTACACATATCTGCTGCTGAATCACTAGGTTCTCATCAACTTAACTCATTTGCAGTGTTCCTCAAAGAAAAATTGCGTACTTCCTCAGACACATCTATTGTTCAAAATCCTCAGCTGAAGAATATGGCTGAAGAAAAGCATCCTCGGAAGGGAGGCAAGAAGCCTGAGACCAACACAACATTTGAAATCCCTAAAGATATCTATGCAGATTACTGCACTCCTAATGAGGCCGCTCATAGCAAGGAGAATAAAAATCAGCGCAAGGTGCGCATTCAGCGGATTGAACGAAGATAGGCACAGGAATGGAGGGAGTACCGCTATGTCACTCCTAAGTAGATGAAGAAATTCGCTGTAAATCCTCCATGCCCAAGACCTGCACTAGCACCAGGCCAAATAGCTGATCCCTCTAGCATCAAAAGAGGTGAGGAATTTCCAAAAGAATGGTCCAAGCGCCAAAGAAAATTGGCTAAAGTAGGAAAGGAGGCAGTGAAGAAATTCAACAAAGATTCTGCTGCTGCTGATGCTGAAGCCTATGCTAGTCAGCCTAAGAAGGCCATGAAGAAGAAATCTGTTGTGAAGCCATCTTCTCTGTAATGCCCTCACGGCCCAGCTCCTCAATGCCCTCACGGTCCATCTCCTCAAAGCCCTCAGGTTCTTCTGCTCAAGCAAAGCCCTCAGCTGTACCAACCAAGTCCTCAATACCAGTGCACCTTACCTCGTGCTAAAGGACTACAGGCTTCTCAATTGCTTCAGGAGCTTCAACAAGTTCCCCAGCACAGCCGCAGCTGCTGAAGAAAAAGGTCACTACTCGACGCGGCAAAAAGCCAAGTCCTCACAAGAAGAAGGTCACCTTTGAAGTTCCTCGTCTGAAGATGAAGCTGATGATGAAGAATTGGCTCAAATCATCTGAGACCGACAAAACCAGGCCGCTAGTGCCAAAGGCAGTGTTGTGCTGCTCTTGTTGGATCCTAAAAAGATCCTTGACTACATCGATCTTTGGCATAAAGATCCCAACACACCCCTTCCTGATATGAACGTCACACCAGGCCAAAGTCACGTGTTGACTACTTTCATTGCTGAAGAAAAATGGAAGTTTGAGAAGGCCAGATCAGTGAAGAAAGCTCAGTACAAGAAGGAGCATTATCTGAAGAAGAATGTTCTGAAAATGATGACTAAAGAACTTGTAACTATTCAGTATGAAATCAAAGCTCTCAGTGATGAATTTGACGCTTATAAAGCTGATTGGCTGGGAGCCAAAGTCAGATTCATCAAGTTGGCTAAAGGCCTCAAGCCCAATGTTGCTGCTGAAGCGCATCAAGAAGTTCTTCAGGGTGAAGCATCTGCACAACCCACTGAAGAACATGCCATCACCACTGATGAAACTCAGGCTGCTGAAGAAACTGAGAGTGCCAGGGCTGATGATGATATTCCAGCTCCTGATGAAACTGCTAGGGCAACCACCAATGTTGCACCGGAAGATCAAGCCAGGCCAGCTGAAGAATCTGTCACTACGCCTAAAGAATCTGAACTTGCCAGGGCAACTAACATAGTTGTGCCTGAACAAACCGTGCCTCTTTCATCTGCTCCTCCTGCCAAATCTTCACAGATGAAAAGCACTCTCCTTCCTTCTGCATCAGAAACGAAGAAAACCAAGGCTGCCGAAAGGGCAATAGCTAAGAAGAGGAAAGCATCAGATGCCTCAGAGTCTTCAGCACCGAACAAAGTGAAAACTTTGATGAGCTCTTTCGAGAATCCCATTGATGTTGTTCCACTGAATGTCATTGTCGGTTCAATATCCGGCGTATCTCGTAGTAGGGGTCCTAAGCTAGGCATCTTGGAGCGATGGTAACATGGACACGGGGTTTTACCTAGCTTCGGGCTCTCTTGATGAGATACTACCCTACATGATGCTTTTGATTGTATTCATATGGGTGTAGTACAGAGTACATGTATCTACCACGAGATTGTAGTAATGAATATGAGATTGTCTATTGACTAGCCTGGCCTCGATTTATATAAGACACCGGAGGCCTAGTGTTTAGGAGAGTCCTTGTCTTGGGCGCCAAGTCTTGTGGAGTCTTCCTTGTATGCTGCAGGGATTGTCCGAACTGGCCCATGAGTATACGGTCATGGGGGTCCTCGGCCCAATCCAACTGATCGGGAGACGACGTGGTGAGTACCCCCTAGTCCAGGACACCGTCAGTAGCCCCCTGAATCGGTCTTCAAGTTGGGGACGCTCCTCGATTCTTCCGAACTGTTCTTCACCTTTGGTCGTTGGTCTTGAAAAGTGGTTCAACAAATCTTCTTGTCTTTGATCTTGAGGATCACCGAGGTGACTCCGAAGAGTTTACACGTCGGGTATCCGAGGAGCGCCTTTAAGTTTCCAGCCTTTATCAATGCCTTGTTATTTTTATGCCATACCTCGGGTTTGAAGATGTTACCGAGCGGCAACGTCCTCTTGCGTCCGAGCTCCAATGCCATACTGAATTTGAGGCATGTTTAGCAGCCGAGCACCAACGTCGGACCACTTCCGAGCTCCAAAGCTGGAATGTATCCGAGCTCCAATGCCGGACTATGTCCAAGCTCCAACGCCAGACTATGTCCAAGCTCCAACGCCGGACTATATTCGAGGTGTCAAAGATCACCTTGGTTCAAAAAAGTTGAAGGAGTTTAGCCGAGCTTAATGCCGGAAATGCCCTCTACGGAGCGAGCCACTGGGGTCCGAGCTTTATGTCTGACCGCTTCCGGGGTGTCTATTGTAGTCGAGCACCAACACCGGACTGTATCCGAGGTGGTGCACCACCTCGGCCATGGGCTGATTTTTATGGATTTAATTCTGAATTATGCAATGTAATCTTTGCCGAGATGTATAGCCAGTAGCCTTCAAGGTGCGTGTTGGCCTAATATCCGGGATGCACCTGAACGAAAAAATCAAACCGCTGACCCCAGTTGCCCCTGAGACTCAGGTCGATTCATAAAATCAGCCTGAGGATCAATTCCCAGCTCGGCAGCATACTTAGGAATAGAAACGTGGCATGCAAAGTCTTCGAGACTCAGGTTGGGTGCGGCCGACCAACCTAAGGATAATAATCTCCTTGAAAACTATATTGCATTTTAAATGTTTTGCATTGGATTGTCAATGTAGTAGCCCCCGAGACACTGGTCGGGTGGCAATACCAGATCAGGGGATCGATCTGCCCTTTTAATATTTGTAAATAATAAGCCCGAAGCCCAGTAGCCCCCGAGCCTTAATGCGGGCGCGGGGGGCCGAACTAAGGATCGACATCCATAGTAAAATCACAAATGATATGTAATGAGTCTAAGTATCCAAGTACTTCACGTCATTAATTCTCGGATCCGCATTGTACAAAACTTTGTTGACCGACCATCGGCTTCAACTCCTTGGCAAGCAGCCGGGGAGTGTTTGTCCTACTTTATAAAGCCTTTATGAGGGCAATGATTTACGGCAAACAAGGCAATCCGGCCATACGGTTTTATAAACAAAGGTACGCAGAGAGACATGTTATATTATTGTTTAACATAAAAAACATCGTCCAAAGAAAATAGTCCCGCTATCGGTTCCTTTCTTTGGGTTGTCATGCTCAGCATGATCATGAAACCTCAGCTCCGATCAATGTGGGAGGAAAATACTAAGGATTTAGTTCGGGGAAAGCTTCCAAACTCTGTGGTCTAAATGAACCCAAACATTCACTTCCGTTGCGACCGTTTATAATCTGAAAGTGGCCCATCGTCGGCTTCTACCCCCTTGTAGATGCTACATGAGTTGTTCCTGTAATAACAAAACAACCCTTAGTCGGCGTCTCGGTGCCCGAAGGCGGTTGTGTTGGCGGAAACGAGGCAATCAGATATGCAGGATTTATAACTTTTCACTTAGTCTTAGGAGCTTAAAGTTGGGAGGCCAGCAAGTAGCCGCCCGGTAAGTGTTCGGCGACAGCCAAAGACAAGCCGTAAACACTTCGACCAATGATATGAATGGCCCATAATTTTATACAGTCATCGGACCGCTGACCAGTTTACGCTTATTGTGACAGTTAGTTTTTGTCTTTCTCCACTGCGGTGCTTAACCATGCGAGCTGGAAGCACAATCGTAGTGGTTCTCCCTTTACACACCTAGCCGAACAAAGCGGAATACAGGAGGCAAGCACAGGAGCGGGCAACCCAACTATTGACCAAAGACACAATTCAAAATTGATGCATATATAGCAATATCCGAGAATTTTTGCCGAATCCATAAAGGTGTCCGGCATTGCACTGCGAGACTTGTGCGGAAAACACACAAATAGTTTGAAAGTGCCGTAAGCTTGGAAAACCAAAAAATGTCAGTGAAACCCTGACGTCCGAACAAGATCAATTGTTCGGTGCCAATCAAAAAATTGGTCTTAGAAAAAAATGGTGCTTCTGTCGTGCTTTAACATGACACATCCTATCTCAAGACTTCAAGCGGGTCAGCCTACGGCTTCAACCTCCTATCCCGAAGGCAGAGTACTTCTCGTTAGGCCAGTTTAGCAAACTTTAGCGGCTTTGAGAGAAATTAGGCTCCCCGGTTATTGACCGCACACTCGAGTCGAAAAAAGGAGTGATAGAAAAAAGACTTTGCAATGACTAAGAAGAAGAACACTTATTATAAAACAGTTCACATAAATTTAAGAGCCCCCAAATTACTTGGGTAAAAGAATTTTATGTATAATGATTGTATGTACCGAAGTACTTGTATCATATATGTGTTCACCCGAACTTTGAACGCGTCTTAACCGACCGTTGGCTTCTCCCTCTTCTGTCAAGGACCGAAAAGTGTTATGTACTCCACCTGTCGAGAATATCGACGGTGTTTCCGATAACTAGGCAATTAGGCCATAAAGCTGTAACAGACAAAGCGCGCTCAGGGAACTTATGCTATATTACTAAGGAAGTGTAAGAAGCATCTTCAAAGAAAATAGTACCCCCACCGATACCTTTCTTCGCTTGCTCATTATTATTATGAGACTTGTGCAATAGATTTTTTGTACACATGAGTTCCGTTGTGTGCTGACCATGATTGAAAACAATAAGAGCGCTTAGCTTTCGGCTTCACCCAGTCTGAGGTTAGAGCTCAGAAGAACCGGTTGTGACAATCGCAGAGGTGCTCCCTTTACTCCCTAGCCGAACAATAGGGGACGTAGGGGTAAGCAAAGGAGCCAGGCAACCCAGCTTGCAAATCACTTAGGTGAATATGGTGCATATTGTGGCGTAATACACGAACAAGGAACGAAGCGGCACAAGTATAATCATATGCAAGAGGAAAAGCTCCATCAAGGGAGCCCCTAAGTAAACGAGGTACTTGAATTTGTGTGTCACAAACAAAGTTTGGACAAGGAAGTTTTTCACAAACAAGTTTCTGCTAAAAAGAAGTATAATGCTTGGTTGGACCGAACAAAATTTAAAATTTTAAAACTTTTAGCATGAAAGCGACTTAGCTGGTTAATGTGTTCGGCACTGATGACACGGTCCGAGCTTACAGTGGGACAAGGTCCCAGCCCCCAAGCCGGTCCCGATGTGGCGGAGCGAAGAGCTCGGCAATCCGAAGTGGTGACATGGTACGGCCAATGTAGGCCGACAGAGTGATGCCGATGGCCCTGGCCTGGGGTAATGAAGTGTTGATGATGCCCCCCCCCCCCGTCCAGCCAAGATGACGTAGTATGTCAGTACGCCGAGGTGGCAACACTGCCAGACCCGGATCGTTTTCTTGTGCACAAAAAATAGTGCGAACCGGAGATAATAGTAATAAAAAAATGTTGCATAATAAATGATTTATGAAAAGTGAGTAATAAAAGAAATATGGCCTGTGCGCCGAATCCTCGATGAGGTAGAGCTTTCTTGGCGATGTTGAAGTCCCCGCGGCAACCGAACACGTCGGTATGGCAATGCGACCAACAAGTCGATCATGCGAGCCGATTTATGCCGATTGGGACGATGGTGTCGGCTTGCCAAAGAGACCATGTGATGCAGTCGAAGTCCATTACCTGATATTCGGTAGGTAGCGTGAGGCCATTGAAATCCGAGGGGAACGACCGGTACTGTGTTTGCATGGAGATCAAGCGGACCTCAAAATCCGCACCTAAGGTAGCATGTACAACTTAACTGCGTTGGACGCTCACGAACAGTACCGGTTCCAACTCCCAACATCATGTGGAGGGGTGGCTGCTAGTCAGATCGGCCCTTCAACTCTTTTTTCTTTAGCTGATGGACTAAACAATTAGCACACATTAATTGAGTAGGAAGTAATGTACGGGCTATATGTGGAAAGTGCACGCATGATCAAGCCAAAGTTGTAGCCTTCCTTCAAGGATATAATTAAATATGGTAAATAACAAAGCAGAGGAAGGAAAGATGGAATCTTCCCTGTATGCCGCCGCCCTTGCGGGAATGTCTTCGGCTTGTACGGGCCTGGCCCCGATCGAGTAGCCAGGAGGCAGCGCAGGGTTCGGCCGCCGTGCCTCCCGCCACCGCTGCTCTCCACACGCGCATCACCATCTGTCATTCGTATACCCCGACACGCCTTTCTCCGGATAGCTTTTACACGCGGAGGCAAACCCGATCTGTCGAAAATATCACACAGAACAATAGTGATATTTTTTTCAAAAGAATTGATCTGTGTAAAACAAAACAAACAGAAACTTTAACACCTGATTTGGCATCTGTTGAAGATCCATCACAACACGACGACACCTAGCAGGCTTTCAATCAAAGCACCAATGTCGGTTCAATATCCGACGTATCTCGTAGTAGGGGTCCTAAGCTAGGTGTCTTGGAGTGATGGTAACATGGACACAAGGTTTTACCCAGCTTCGGGCTCTCTTAATGAGATAATACCCTACATGCTGCTTTTGATTGTATTCATATGGGTGTAGTACAGAGTACATGTATCTACCACGAGATCGTAGTAGTGAATATGAGATTGTCTATTGAATAGCCTGGCCTCGATTTATATAAGACACCGGAGGCCTAGGGTTTAGGAGAGTCCTTGTCTTGGGCGCCAAGTCTTGTGGAGTCTTCCTTGTATTCAGCAGGGGTTGTCCGAACTGGCCCATGAGTATACGGCCATGGGGGTCCTCGGCCCAATCCAACTGATCGGGAGACGAAGTGGTGAGTACCCCCTAGTCCAGGACACCGTCAGTCATGCCATCAAAGGAAATTGTTCCTTTTGGTGAAGAATATGTCATCGATGATGACATTGATGAAGAAGATCCATCTACTACTACGTCACAATAGTTGGATGAAGAAATTGAAGTGGATAATATCCCTTCACCTCTACAGGTATCATCGATGCTGCCTCAGTTCACTGCTAAAGAGGCCGGTGTTGAAGAAGTTAAAGCTAACAAAGAGGATGTGGACATCGGGTTTATGACTCCAGTAATGAATGACGATTTTTGGGAAAGTCATCATCCCAATTCTCCTCTGTTCACTCCTCTGTAGGAAATTCGTCAGTCCCCCGTGCACAGCGAAGTCATTCACTCGGGTTCTGATCAAGGTCAAACTTCACTTCACTCCATCCCCGAAGAAATTCCAGCCACTTGTGCTGATGAAATTGAGAAGAACACAACAGAAGAAACTGCTCTAGAGATTCCTCAGCCTGAGGCTCCAGAGTTTGCACTTGAAACGGCTGTGAATACTTCAACTATAAATCTTCAGTCCAAGCCACAGAATCCTCACTCCAAGAAGCAGAAGTTCAAGGTTGATGACTTTTTTGCTGAGCATCATTTATTCTCAGATTTCAATCCATATGGCATTGCTCGCCTTTGCTGCAAGCGCTTCTGGACTGCTTCTCAGATGAACTTTTATTGCTCGTTGTTGCTTGACAAAGACAAAGTATTTGACCATGAGCATCTTCCTCATGTGGATATGGAGTCACTTCCGTGCTTTACTCCAGTCCTCCGTCTTCTTCATGATGCAGGGCTGCTCAACTTCTGCATCGACATCTGTGACTAGAATGAAGATCTAATTCTCTAGTTCTATGCCACTCTGCATCTGACAGGCAATGTTGACAATGTAAATTCATGAGTTTTGGACTGGATGACTGAAAATACGCCTCACAAAGCTCCGACCTCTGAATTGCTTCATGTCGTCCAAGTCAGTCCGCCCACTGAAGGAGCACTGAAGCTATATGAAGAACCTGAATTGTCAAATCATCTAATGAAGTGTTGATGAAGCCTTTGAAGGCTGGCCAAGCGCCAGGGACAAATTTCCTCGTCAAAGATCTGTTGTATGTGCCAAGGACTGTTTATCGCATTATGGCCAAAACCCTCACTCCCATTAAGGGCCACAACTCTGAAGAAGAAGAATTTGTTGGCATCATGAAGAACTTGCTTTTCAACATCATGCATGGTATTCCAATCAACACTCATGATTTCTTCATGAGGACTTTGGCCAATGCTGCTTTGTCACCCTTTGAGTTGAAGCCTTACGCTCCCTGGATCATGAAATTCATTAGAGCAAGGACTTCAATTCACTACAAGGATGATTTTCAAAATCATCTCAGTTATTTGCCCCCGATTGAAGTTCTCAAACGGAATATTTCCTCAGCTGATGAGAAGGACAATGCTGCAGTTATTGATGAAGGCACTCGTCCTTTGCATGGACAATTTCGAAAGGCAGGATCCTACTCCACTAATGATGTCTCTACCACACATGACACTGCTGCAAATGCTTCAAAGAAAAATCCGCAGGCAACAGCTCCACATGTGATGATTGATCGTGAGCTGCTCCTAAGTCTTCATCAGTAGGTGGACAGAAATCATAAGTGGGTCAAGCGTCAGTTTGGTGCTATTCTTCACAACATGACAGTCACTCAAAATTCTATGAAGATGAATCACCATTAGCTGCATCAAGTCTTCGACCGCACATGGGCTATTCTTTCACATGTCTACACCGATGATGAACTCAAGAAGATGGACTTCCAATAGGACTTTGACTGGTCTCAGACACCTTCGAAGAAATTCAAGAAGGTCAAAGTTCCTCCGCTGGTCATCAGCTCATATTCTTCATCGCGCGAGATGGACGAAGCTGAAGATTTGGACAACACTGTAGCATGCCCTACTACAATGGACGACCCAACAACGATGGCGCTCCTCCATCGACATCATGATGATATTCTTTAGGGGCGTTAGTCCTCACTTTTCGTCCCTTTTGGTCATTTCATGACAAAGGGGGAGAAATTTGAGTTAGTCTTCAAGCGGGTCTGTATATGGGTGTTTTTTTTGCTAAGTTGCAACTCTCGTTCTTCTGAAATATTTGTTGGATCGAGTTGTAAACTTAAGTCCGATGGTGGCCTGATACTTTTGCTCTGTTTTTCTGCATGCTATTTCCTCATATATGTTAATGCACGCATGCTGAATTCCATTAGTCACCATATTTCATCATGCATTTCAAATTCTTCATTCGATATGTTAAATGCGTGTATGAATTACAAGATATAGGGGGAGATCTCCATTATATTACTCTACAATGTGCATTGCTTGTTGAAAGCAAATTCCTGACATATGCACATCTTCAGGGGGAATTCTTCTATATCTTGCAATCAAATTCCTCAATATTAATCACTTTCAATTGATATGTTTATCCCCATTGAAAACTTAACCTATTTGTCATCAGTCACCAAAAAGAGGGTGATTTTAAGTGCATCTAGTGCCCCTTAGTGATTTTGGTGTATTGAAGACTTATAGGTTAAGGGATTAATATGTTTGTGAGTGTACACAGGCTCTATAAGTCGATAAGGAGTTTTATATTTACGATGAAAGTCCACCCCTAAAAATGTATGTCTTCAACTAAAGACTTTGGTCCTCCTGAAGATTTTGAAAGTGAAGAAATTTGTGTGACCTTGAATACTTGGATATTCATGTGGGGATTATGAAGCGTGAAGACTTTTGTTTTCGTAGTTTCATTTTCTCTTTCTTGAGTCAGAGGAAACACCGTACTGTTAAAGGGGGTCGAGGTAATACTAAGGAAACTAATTTTCAAGTGATGCTCATCTCAAAATCCTACACCTATCCAATCCTTTCGAGTGAAGCCATTGGAAATCTCATATCAGTTCAGTCAATTTCTTCAGTGACAGAGACGAAGATCTTCTGGTCTCTGAGGAATTTGTTCTGACCGAGGAGTTATGAATTCACAAGTGCGGATTGCCTACACACTGAGGAACATGATAGCCCTGATGAATTCAAACCTCAAATATCCGACCGTTGCCGTGCTACGCGCCAGCTCTCCCAAAATATCTACCCACCTAACGGTCATATCATTGAAGGGCATTTACGACTTATCATGTGGGGCTGCTCCCTAGGCTATAAATAGCTAGCCCCTACAACCACTAGCTGGTTGGCTGCTTCGCGAGAAACTGACACTTGTCATTGAGAGCATCCCATCCTCTAAGGACTTTGAGTGAAAATCATCAAGTGAGGAAAACCCAAACCCAAACACCTACAAACCCAAAGTGATTGAGCATCACTGAAGAGATTGTTCATGTGTGGATTCGACGCTTGTTACCTTTGAGGATTGTGTATCTTCCAGACGGTTAGGCGGCATGGTCTAAGCATCCAAGAGGAATTGTGGATCGCCGCATAACCAAGTCTATGAAGGTTTGGAAGTCACCTAAAGACTTACCACGAGTGTTGGGAGAGGTCTATGTGACTTTAGCTCAAGGAGAATATGGTGAGGACTGTGTGTCCTCGAGTTTAAATTCTCAGCTGCTCCAACCATACGTACAACTGTCATAGCAGTATGAACTGGCCTACCAAATCATTGTCTTCACCAAGCTAACTGGTTCTATTTCCTCAACCCTTCCATTTCCTCATACATGTGTTGATGGACCTGATCATTACTATTTGAAGACTTTGACTGAAGACTTTCTCTATTTCCTGAATCCAATTTCTTCAGTCAAATAGTCTTCAGCCTGCTTATCCTGTTATCATGCTATCTGTACTCTGTGCTTGTTTTCATTTCATCATGATGACTATGCTGTTGCGCTGTTCTGTTTATACATGAGTACTTATTCCGCTGGTAGTGTGTCGTTGCTTAGGAATTTCTTCACCTAGAAATTCCTCCGTGACGAATTTGTAAAAATTGCCTATTCACCCCCATCTAGTCAATATAACGCAGTTTCACTAGAGATTTAAATGTCTACAGCAAAGTGATCGGTAGCACAGTAATATGATAGTTTTGATAGTAGTGGTAACAGTAACAGTAATGATAACAGAAATAGCAATGATTTTGTGGCAATAGCAGCATCAGTAGTAACTTAGCAAGAACAATATGTGGAAAACTTGTAGGCATTGGATTAGTGAATTCTTTGGATGATATTCATGATATAACAGTCATAACCTACGGCGACACAGAACTAGCTCTAGTTCATAAATATAATGTACGCATGTATTCTGTAAATAGTCATATGTGCTTATGGAAAAGAACTTGCATGACTTCTTTTGTCCTACCCTCCCATGGTAGCGGGGTCCATAAGGAAACTAAGGTATATATATTAAGGCCTCCTTTTAATAGAGAACCAAAACAAAGCATTAACACATAGTGAATACATGAACTCCTCAAACTATGGTTATCACCGATGTATCTGAATTACTATCACACTTAGGTTTATGGATCATAACACATAGCAGGTGCATATGACTTGGAAGATCGGATCTAGAACATAGATATAATCGTGAAAACTTAAACGGTTCAGATCTAAAATCATGGCACTCGAGGCCTAGTGACAAGCATTAAGCATGGCTGTCGATGTCAAAACCGGCGGATCTCGAGTAGGGGGTCCCGAACTGTGCGTCTAAGGCTAATGGTAATAGGAGGCTGAGGACACGATGTTTACCCAGCTTTGGGCCCTCTCAATGGAGGTCATACCCTACTTCATGCTTGATTGATCTTGATGATATGAGTATTACAAGAGTTGATCTACCATGAGATCGTAGAGGCTAAACCCTAGAAGCTAGCCTATGATTATGATTGTTCTTGTCCTACGGACTAAACCCTCCGGTTTATATAGGCATTGGAGGGGGCTAGGGTTACACAAAGTCGGTTACAGAGAAGGAGATCTACATACCCGAACTGCAAAGCTTGCCTTCCACGCAAAGGAGAGTCCCATGCGGACACGAGATGAAGTCTTCAATCTTGTATCTTCATAGTCCAATAGTCCGGCCAAAGTATATAGTCTGACTATACGGATACCCCCTAATCCAGGACTCCCTCAGTAGCCCCTGAACCAGGCTTCAATGACGATGAGTCCGGCGCGCAAATTGTCTTCGGCATTGCAAGGAAGGTTCCTCCTCCGAATACTCCATCGAAGATTTTGAACACGAGAATTGTGTCCCGCTCTGCAAAACAAATTCCACATACCACCGTAGAGAGAACAATATTTCACAAATCTAACCTGCTAACAACTTTTCAAAGCGTGACATCATGCCACGGCCCGGTCATTATTTGAACCGTTTTTCACAACCAGCTACTGCACATATTGTGAGGCGATTTCCTTGGCACGTCTTGTCGAAGCAGAGATTGTGTCCCCTTATTGCGGGATTCTCATCAATACGGGCATGGGTAACCCAACCACGTTTGTTAATATGACTCCTTGATTTTAGGCAAGTTCCAAACAGTCATGCGGGGGACGCTTGATATTCACCCCCTTTATTAAGGGGCTAAGGTCTTATCTTTTCACACCCGCGCTCGATCCTCCCCTTCCCCCACCTCGAGTTCCAACACCCAAGGCTCAGGATCAAGCGCTTCGGACCTTCAATCATGTCTGGATCCAACCTTCAAGGCTGGTGGATGGCCTCCACTGTCACAAGGGAGGACATCAAGAAGCTTAGGGAGGCCGGGTACCTGACCGCTGACATCCTGCATAGGCTGCCTGCTCAAGGGCAGGTCATCCCCACTCCCACACCCAACGAGAGCGTCGTATTTGTTTCCCACTTCCTCCAAGGGCCAGGCTTTAGTCTGGATCCTTTTGTTAGAGGGCTCATGTCTATTACAGGCTTGATTTCCACGATCTGGCTCCGGACTCCATCCTTCACATCTCGTCGTTTATCGTTGTGTGTGAAGCCTTCCTCCATGTCACCCCACAGTTCGTCCTATGGCTCAAGACCTTTAATGTGAAGCCAAAGATGATTGATGGGCGACACATGGAGTGCGGATGTGCTATAATAAGCAAAGGCGTCGATGCCCCATGGCCCAAGGGTTCCTTCCCGGAGGTGTCCGACTTATGGCAACGTGAGTGGTTCTACATCACAGCTCCCCGAGGCACAAAGTGGGCGGCTGCCCCGGCCTTCCGCTCAGGCCCTCCGCCTCAACTGGCGTCGTGTGTCAACAAGGGCCTGGACTGGGGGCCTGCTAATGACGTACTAACACTGCAAAGCCGCATTCGGGATCTTCTCAAGAGGGATGTCAGCTTCGTCAAAATAACTCAAGTAATGCTAGTTCGTCGGATCCTGCGTGCAAACGTCGATCTCTCCGGATGTGGGAGTTCAACCCAGAAGGACAGCAAACTATTCAGCACTTCTTCAGCGTGACGCTGTGACACTCCAAAATTTTTACTTTGGTTTTCAGCAAAAACTTTGTGGTTTTTGAAAAGAGGCCATTTAAAATTTTCCAGAAAACCTTCCTCTTAAGAAACTTTCTTTTCTTTGGCAAGGTTTTTATTCTGGCTTCAAACTTTGGTGTTTGACCTTTTGAAACTTCTTCTCTGTTGGTTCTCTCTCAAAATTATTTTTGGGAGTTTAATCTGTTTCTTTTAAAAAGAAACTCCATGAAATTTGGGATTTTCATATCTTGGAACCACGACTTGGCATTCTTGCCCATGTGGTAAAACCCCTCCAAAACCTCCCCTACAACTTGTGATCAACCTAAATTCTCTGTCCCAACTAACCCAAACTGGTTTTGGATTTTTATTCCAATTATTTTTCCCTCAATTCAATTCTGAAAATTATTTGGAGCCTGAGAGATTTTCAAAGCAAGTGCCCTATTGCATTTGAGTTTTGACCTCAAACCAATTCTCCTAGATTGTCCTTTGAACCCACAACCCAGAACCATCTTGATCCACTCCTCCTCTTTTCAAATTTTTCAAAATTCAGTCTCTGCAAGTTTGGACCAGATTTGCCAAATTTGGTGAAATTCATATCTACACTCCCCAAAAATTCCACCAAAATTCAGGCAGCCTATTTGAGCAAGGAGAAGCCACTCCACCAAAAATCAGCTCAAGGAAAAATCACCAGAGGCCAATTTCATTCGGTCAAACACCTGGTGGGCACTGTTACTGTTCATAGTTCAGAAAATTCAGTTTTCAGTGTAATCTTCAGTCCGTCAGTTTCAGTCACGCGGCCACAGTGCCCTTGGCACGTTCCTCGCCGCCTCTTCCTCTTGTCCGAAGCTGCACACGCGTGCGTGGAGCCTTCCTGGCGTCGGTAGCGCGCTGGCTCGCCCTCGTCGGCGTCTTCTGCGGTGTCGGGACCTCCCGTGGCGGCCGACAGGAGGCACACCACGGCAGAACGCCGTTCCGCGCCGCCCATCGCTCCCTGGCTCTCCGCGTGGCCTCATGCACGCCAGCGCACGCCCGTAGCACAACCACCGTGGCCGGCAAGCACGGAACGCGCTCTCCGCCGCCGACGGGCCCGCACCATCACCGTTCCGTCGAGCTCGCCCTTAACACCCAAACCCCGGCCAGTTCAACACAAAAACGGACCCGTTGGACCTCCGTGATGATGCTCGACCCCCTAACCACCCCGACCGAGCACTGCGCCACCGTAATCGCTCGCCGGTGATCCTCGTTCACGGCAACCGCCTCGGACCGCCTATATAAAGGGGTCCCGAGCTCACTCTCGTGCACGCAGCACCCCCACTCCTCACCAAAGCCCCGCCAGGCCACTAGGGGGACCTCGAGGAGGTCTCCTCCCCCAGCTCCGGCCGCCTCGCCCCGCCTCGGCCTCCAGCTCGATTCACTTCGGTGAGGCCACCTCCGGCGCCCAAACCTCGTCCGTAGCCCTCTCTTGCACCCAGTAGTCTAACCCCCACCTCAATTTAATCTTTGCAGCCCTCTCCGACGAGCTCCATCCACGCCCGAACCACCGTCCGCCGGAGTTGAGACCACCGTCGACGTGCTGCTCACCGGCGACCAACACCACCACCCACCGTTGCGGAAGGACACGGTGAGCACATTGGTAACCTCTGATCCCCATGCCTCGCCGTGGATCGCCGCCGGCGACCACAGCAGCTCTCGGGCGCCGACGAGCCTCGTCCCTCCCATTTGAAAATTTAAACATGACAAGTGGGACCCGCTGTCAGCCTCTCTGTCCTTTCTAAACGAAGCGTTATCTGAAAACGCCTTCTGCCAAATACGTTTTCTCTTCGGGCTGGCGTAATCGCTACCGAAGCGTTTTCTGCTTTTATAAACTAGCCCCTGGAAATCTTCTGTTTCATTATAGATAAGTCCCTGGACAAAAACCCTTATAACTTTTAATCAGAAAAGTATTTTTGATTGATTCTTTTTCTGTTCTCTTTAAAATTTTGTCTAGTTTTTTATCAGATTTATTTGAAAAATATTTGGTTTACCTTCTGTGCTCTTCTTGGTATTTACGTTAGCGCATATATCTTCTTTAAACGTAGATACCGAAGGAGGTGACGGAGCCGCGAACTTCACCGAGCTAGGCTCCGACTACTCTGAACCAGGCAAGCATGTTTGAACTTTTGATATGATGAGTGTCTTGGCATGTTTTGCATTTAGTTAGTTTCATGGCATGCCGGTGAGTATACCGATGAACGTTATTTATGTGATAATGAGGTAAGTGAGTTCGATGATCCATACGTGGATGAATGTGAATATGAATGGCCATGTGTTGGCATGAGGATGGGTATGACGGCAGTGTTGTAGCATGCCAGTCTTACGCCAGACTATGTGACTTCAGTGTCAAACCATATCGGTCCGGTACCTATCATTTCCTTCCTTGTACTACCACATGTTTTCCGCAAGGAATATGGTTTAGTAAGTTCCAAACCGCTTTCATGGTACACACCAAAGAGGAGAGGCCGTGATGATGGTTCCATGGCCCTGGATTAAAGCCAGTCATCCGGTCAGGGGGCATGGGTGTTTCCGGTTGGGACCGAGAGGGGGGCACCCCTTAGAGCGCGCGTATATAAATTTGATCCCATGCTATTCGAGATTGTGATCTCCCCGTCTCAAAAGTTTTTCTTGGACGATGACTAGGGTGATTCCTAGCATCAAGAGGTAGGATGGGTGTGTACCGGTTAGCTGTGTTTTCTTCTGAAATACCGTAAACAGAACTAGTCCTTCGTGACTACGGAAATCCGTTGACTGTGGGAAAATTTTTGTACAAACTCTGCAGAGTCATATATTCCTCCAAATCATCTCTTCCATGTCAAGTTTCGTTCCTTCTTATCCTAATCAATTGTCAGCTTTGATGACAGAGACTCCGGTGAATCGCATGAGTGCTAAGTCCGGTTAAATGATCACTCCTGTGGATGGACTAACCCGTTTGTTTTCATGAATTGAATGTTTATTATGAGTATTATTTACATGTGAATAAAAGCCCTTTATGTGATGTCGCTCAGACGTCCGACTGTGGCATTTCTTTTTAAAGCCCTTTCTGCGATGTCGCTCAGACGTCCGACTGTGGCATTTCTTTTAAAGCCCTTTATGTGATGTCGCTCAGACGTCCGACTGTGGCATTTCTTTTTAAAGCCCTTTCTGCGATGTCGCTCAGATGTCCGACTGTGGCATTT
>NC_041385.1:559822981-559843070 GCF_002162155.2 Triticum dicoccoides
GCCGCTTCCGGTTCGTGGGAAGAGCCATGCCTACGGAGAGGCATGCTATGCAGATGGCAGCCCGCGAGGCGATAGCTCGTCTCAGGGATGTCCTTCCCGTGATGAAGACTCGTCGTTACCGTTATCTTCCGTGCCATGTGCCTTACACCTGTCACTACGCATACTCCTGCCCCAGAGGAGAACGAGACGAGGCTTTTGAGATGCTCATTGAGTATCTCCGGGCCCTGGAGGCAGCCTTCGACAACCTGGTGGACGACTTCGTAGCTACCCGCATGGACTCAGTCCATGGCTGTGCTGCCAACAGGAGGGAGCTCCTACCCATTGCTCCGCCACCGACTTTTGTCTCGTCATCAGCATCTTTTACGCCTACTCGTCGCCTGCCTTCTACCGAAGAATTTAACCAAGTCATTGCCCCCACTCCAGCGCGCACTACACCAACCTTCGCGCCCACTCCTGTACGTGTTGCTCCGCCCCTGGCGACCGCTCCGCCCGCTCTGCGCAACACTACACGTATGGAGCCCATTAGCGAGGAGGAGGTCGAGTCCCCAACCTCGCTACGCCTCGCCCTCGGCAGGGCAAGGGAGGTCGTCAACATTTCTGCCTGAGTACGCTTAGCTGCCGTGTGTTGTACCGCTTTGTAAGATATGTGCATAGGCTGGGGGAAGTAGCCTGTTTTCGCATCATGTAGGATCTGGAGTGCACTAGCCTTAATAACATGTCAGGATTAGGTACGCATATCCTGAGTGATGTACTGTATAATTACCGCCCGCGTGTAAGATGTGTAATGAGCAGTCCTTCTCCGTGCGCAAGTCGTTTTATTTTTCTTAAGTAAGCTGAGTTATTTAATTCTATTTGCCAGCTTTATGCATTTTATGGATTTTTTTTGCGACTCTTTCCGCTTTTCTTATGGGTTTTACAAAATATATCCCCAGAGTGAAAAATGTCTCGTCCTTGGACTCGCTCCATGCCAATTCCATCAGAGGAAAATTATGATGCACAACCCAGCAACGAGTTCACTCAGGGACAGTCAAGCCAACCGGGAAATGAATCAGCACTTTCACAAATGTGCCGCCTTTATGAACAGAGTCAGCAACAACATCTTGAAATAATGAACCAAGTCATCAACATGGGAAATCACCATGGACAGTATCAGCAACATTCCAAGTTATCTGAGCTACAGAAGACACGTCCTCAAACATTTTCTCACACTGACAAGCCTCTTGAAGCCGAGGACTGGCTTCGAGATATGGAGAGGAAATTAATTATTGCAAAGTGTTCAGATCTCGAGAAAGTACTATATGCTCCACACTATCTCACAGGAGCAGCCGCATCGTGGTGGGAGAATTTTCTGCACATGCATCCCAACGAAAATGACATAACCTGGGATGATTTCAAGGAAGGTTTCCGTGGTGCACATATTCCTAAGAGTATTATGAAAATCAAGAAGAGAGAATTTGATGACCTCAAACAAAGGAACATGACAGTGTCAGATCACAACAGTCAATTTACCCTATTATCCCGCTACGCCAATGAGGAGCGTATGACTGAAATCAAGAAGATGGAGAAATTCCTTGACGGTCTGGCGCCCGCACTTAAATGCCAACTGGTCGTGCACACTTTTCCTGATTTTAAAACGCTGGTGGACAAGGCCATTACTCTGGAAAATGAGAGACGTAGTCTGGAAGATATCCGCAAGCGAAAAAGGGACCAGACTAACCACACTCGCAATCACCGAAGCAAGATAGATTTTAAAAAGGGTGGGACACCCAAATTCTCATCCAATGTCTCACGCCCAATCAAGAATTTTCATGCAAGGGACAAGGAATTCACCTATCGCCCCGGCGTTACTTGTTACGCTTGTGGAGAAGAAGGGCACTATGCCAAACAGTGCCCCAAGCCAAGGAATTCAACCCCAAAGCCGAACAACGACAGCAATAATTCAGCGCCCAAACGAAACAATTTCAATCCCAACAATAACCACAAGAAGGGCCATCTGAACCACGTAACCAAAGAGGAGGCACAAAATGCTTCGGATATCGTACTCGGTACGTTTCCTGTCAACACAAGACCTGCAATGGTTTTGTTTGATTCTGGAGCTTCTCACTCTTTCATCTCGAAAAGTTTTGCTTTGCAAAATAATTTTTCGATGCTTCCTTTGGAGAAATCCATAATAATCAAGTCCCCCGGGATTCAGCAAGTTTCTCAGAATTACTGTCAGAATGTGGTCATTGAGTTTGAAGGATTGGAGTTTTACGCAAATCTTATTGTATTGGAAAATAAAGGACTGGATGTCATCCTAGGGATGGATTGGCTAACCACCAATAAAGGTTTTATAGACTGTTTCAACAGGACCGTGATTCTCACACACCACCAAGGGAAGACAATAAGAGTATCAGCCAAGGAAGGAAAAAGACCCCGGCAACCGAGATTAAATACGGTGGACGTTTCTGAGCTAAACAAGGTTCCAGTAGTGTGTGAATTTCCAGATGTATTCCCTGAAGAGCTGCCAGGCATGCCACCAGATCGAGAAATAGAATTCCGCATTGAGCTAGCACCAGGAACCACCCCCATATACAAGAAACCATACAGAATGGCACCATCCGAGTTGATCGAATTGAAGAAGCAGATAAAGGAATTACTGGATAAAGGGTACATTCGGGCCAGCTCCTCACCTTGGGGATCACCAATTTTATTTGCCAAGAAGAAGGATGGAACGCTGAGATTGTGTATCGACTATCGAGCACTTAACATGGTCACAGTCAAAAACAAATACCCGATGCCAAGGATAAATTATTTGTTTGATCAACTTGCTCAGGCCAAGGTATTCTCAAAGATTGACTTAAGGTCAGGATACCATCAATTGAAGGTACGAACGGAAGATATCCCCAAAACAGCCTTCACCTCCAGATATGGACTGTACGAGTTCACAGTGATGCCATTTGGATTAACTAACGCCCCGGCATATTTTGTTCACCTCATGAACAAAGTATTTATGAAGCTTATGGACAAATTCGTCGTAGTATTCATCGACGATATTCTGGTATACTCCAAAACACCAGAAGAGCACGCAGAACATCTCAGGATTGTACTAGGAGAGCTAAGGAAACACCAATTGTATGCCAAGTTCAGCAAGTGCGAATTTTGGCTAAGACAAGTAGGTTTTCTAGGACACGTGCTGACTCAAGACGGTATAGCAGTGGACCCAGAGAAAGTCAAGGCCGTACTTGACTGGAAGTCACCAGCCAGCGTAACAGACATACGAAGTTTCTTGGGAATGGCAGGGTATTACCGCAGATTTATTGAAGGATTTTCCACCATATCCAAGCCTATGACACAGTTACTCAAGAAAGATAAGAAGTTTGAATGGACAGAAGGCTGTGAGAAAAGTTTCCAAGAGCTAAAGCGGAAATTAACAACAGCACCAGTATTAATTGTACCCGATATACACAAGAATTTTGAAGTATTTTGTGACGCATCCAGAAAGGGTCTCGGATGCGTGTTGATGCAAGAAGGCAAGGTTGTCGCCTACGCTTCAAGGCAACTTAGAAAACACGAGGAAAATTACCCCACTCATGATTTAGAAATGGCAGCAGTTATTCATGCACTCAAGGAATGGAGGCATTTTCTACTTGGGAATCGATGTGAGATATATACGGATCACAAAAGCCTCAAATACATTTTTACACAGCCAGAACTAAATTTATGGCAACGCCGCTGGTTAGAATTGGTAAAGGATTATGATGTTGGTATCCATTACCATCCAGGGAAAGCAAACTTAGTGGCCGATGCCCTGAGTCGGAACCCCAGCTCCGACGGGGACTATCTGCACAGCTTGAGGCCCGAATTCCATCAAGAATTTGTCAAGCTCAACTTGATAATGGTAGCAGAAGGCACCATATCAAACTTGGAAATACAACCACACCTTGTGGAGAAAATTAAAGAGGGACAGTCCAGTCACCCCAGCATTGAAGGAATTAAAAGGAAGTTGAGTATGGGCAAGGCCTCGGAATTCGTCATAGACAATGAAGGAATATTATGGTACGGAGAAAGGCTATGCGTGCCAAACATAGAAGACCTTAAACAACAAGTTTTAACTGAAGCACACACCACTCCATATACGATCCACCCTGGAGGAACCAAAATGTATAAGGATATTCAGGAAAGATTTTGGTGGCACGGTATGAAGAGGGACATAGCCGCTTTCATTGCATGCTGCGACTCGTGTCAACGCATAAAAGCTGAACATCAGAGACCAGCCGGACTACTGCAACCTAACAAAATACCTGAGTGGAAATGGGATGAAATAGGGATGGATTTTATTGTCGGATTACCTCGGTCACGACACGGGAATGATGCCATATGGGTCATCACTGACAGGTTGACCAAAGTAGCACACTTTATTCCAGTAAAGACAACCTACACCACTCAGAGGCTTGCCAGGATTTATCTTTCCTGCATAGTCTGTCTGCACGGTGTCCCGAAGACTATAATTTCCGACAGAGGCAGTCAGTTCGTCTCAAGATTTTGGGAGCAATTACAACAGGCTCTGGGAACCCAACTAGCCTTCAGTACCGCATACCATCCTCAGACTGATGGACAAACAGAATGCGTAAACCAAGTTTTAGAAGACATGCTGAGAGCATGTGTCCTCACCTATGGAACCAGTTGGGAGGACAGCCTGCCATATGCCGAGTTCGCATACAACAACAGTTACTAGGCCAGCCTGCAAATGGCTCCTTTCGAAGCCCTATACGGAAGGAGATGTCGTACCCCGTTAAATTGGTCAGAGACCGGAGACAGCCGCATCTTCGGACCAGATATGCTCAGAGAAGCCGAGGAGAAAGTCAAGCTAATCAGGGACCGACTTAAGACCACTCAAAGTCGACAGAAAAGTTATTATGATCAGAAACATCGTAGGGTCAGCTTCGAACCCGGTGAATTCGTATACTTGAGAGTATCCCCGATGAGAGGATTGCAACGGTTTAAGATTAAAGGAAAATTAGCACCAAGATTCATTGGACCATTTTGCATAGTGGCACGAAGAGGCACTATAGCCTACCAGCTAGACTTACCCGAAGACTTGTCCGACATTCACGACGTGTTCCACGTCTCTCAATTAAGGAAGTGCGTAAGCAACCCAGAGAAACAAGTATCTCATGAGAACATTGACATACAGCCAGACCTCACTTATCGAGAACGTCCCATAAGAATATTAGAGGAGTCTGAAAGGAGGACCCGACAGAAAACCATCAAATTTTTCAAAGTCCAGTGGAGCAATCACACCGACAGTGAAGCAACCTGGGAAAGCGAGGATTTTCTTCGGACAGAGCATCCACACTTATTTAAGGATCAGCTGAAATCTCGGGGATGAGATTTTTCCTAAGGGGGTAGGTGTTGTGACACTCCAAAATTTTTACTTTGGTTTTCAGCAAAAACTTTGTGGTTTTTGAAAAGAGGCCATTTAAAATTTTCCAGAAAACCTTCCTCTTAAGAAACTTTCTTTTCTTTGGCAAGGTTTTTATTCTGGCTTCAAACTTTGGTGTTTGACCTTTTGAAACTTCTTCTCTGTTGGTTCTCTCTCAAAATTATTTTTGGGAGTTTAATCTTTTTCTTTTAAAAAGAAAGTCCATGAAATTTGGGATTTTCATATCTTGGAACCACCATGACTTGGCATTCTTGCCCATGTGGTAAAACCCCTCCAAAACCTCCCCTACAACTTGTGATCAACCTAAATTCTCTGTCCCAACTAATCCAAACTGGTTTTGGATTTTTATTCCAATTATTTTTCCCTCAATTCAATTCTGAAAATTATTTGGAGCCTGAGAGATTTTCAAAGCAAGTGCCCTATTGCATTTGAGTTTTGACCTCAAACCAATTCTCCTGGATTGTCCTTTGAACCCACAACCCAGAACCATCTTGATCCACTCCTCCTCTTTTCAAATTTTTCAAAATTCAGTCTCTGCAAGTTTGGACCAGATTTGCCAAATTTGGTGAAATTCATATCTACACTCCCCCAAAAATTCCACCAAAATTCAGGCAGCCTATTTGAGCAAGGAGAAGCCACTCCACCAAAAATCAGCTCAAGGAAAAATCACCAGAGGCCAATTTCATTCGGTCGAACACCTGGTGGGCACTGTTACTGTTCATAGTTTAGAAAATTCAGTTTTCAGTGTAATCTTCAGTCCGTCAGTTTCAGTCACGCGGCCACAGTGCCCTTGGCACGTTCCTCGCCGCCTCTTCCTCTTGTCCGAAGCTGCACACGCGTGCGTGGAGCCTTCCTGGCGTCGGTAGCGCGCTGGCTCGCCCTCGCCGGCGTCTTCTGCGGCGTCGGGACCTCCCGTGGCGGCCGACAGGAGGCACACCACGGCAGAACACCGTTCCGTGCCGCCCATCGCTCCCTGGCTCTCCGCGTGGCCTCATGCACGCCAGCGCACGCCCGTAGCACAGCCACCGTGGCCGGCAAGCACGGAACGCGCTCTCCGCCGCCGACGGGCCCGCACCATCACCGTTCCGTCGAGTTCGCCCTTTAGCACCCAAACCCCGGCCAGTTCAACACAAAAACGGACCCGTTGGACCTCCGTGATGATGCTCGACCCCCTAACCACCCCGACCGAGCACTGCGCCACCGTAATCGCTCGCCGGTGATCCTCGTACACGGCAACCGCCTCGGACCGCCTATATAAAGGGGTCCCGAGCTCACTCTCGTGCACGCAGCACCCCCACTCCTCACCAAAGCCCCGCCAGGCCACTAGGAGGACCTCGAGGAGGTCTCCTCCCCCAGCTCCGGCCGCCTCGCCCCGCCTCGGCCTCCAGCTCGATTCACTTCGGTGAGGCCACCTCCGGCGCCCAAACCTCGTCCGTATCCCTCTCTTGCACCCAGTAGTCTAACCCCCACCTCAATTTAATCTTTGCAGCCCTCTCCGACGAGCTCCATCCACGCCCGAACCACCGTTCGCCGGAGTTGAGACCACCGTCGACGTGCTGCTCACCGGCGACCAACACCACCACCCACCATTGCGGAAGGACACGGTGAGCACATTGGTAACCTATGATCCCCATGCCTCGCCGTGGATCGCCGCCGGCGACCACAGCAGCTCTCGGGCGCCGACGAGCCTCGTCCCTCCCATTTGAAAATTTAAACATGACAAGTGGGACCCGCTGTCAGCCTCTCTGTCCTTTCTAAACGAAGCGTTATCTGAAAACGCCTTCTGCCAAATACGTTTTCTCTTCGGGCTGGCGTAATCGCTACCGAAGCGTTTTCTGCTTTTATAAACTAGCCCCTGGAAATCTTCTGTTTCATTACAGATAAGTCCCTGGACAAAAACCCTTATAACTTTTAATCAGAAAAGTATTTTTGATTGATTCTTTTTCTGTTCTCTTTAAAATTTTGTCTAGTTTTTTATCAGATTTAATTGAAAAATACTTGGTTTACCTTCTGTGCTCTCCTTGGTATTTACGTTAGCGCATATATCTTCTTTAAACGTAGATACCGAAGGAGGTGACGGAGCCGCGAACTTCACCGAGCTAGGCTCCGACTACTCTGAACCAGGCAAGCATGTTTGAACTTTTGATATGATGAGTGTCTTGGCATGTTTTGCATTTAGTTAGTTTCATGGCATGCCGGTGAGTATACCGATGAACGTTATTTTATGTGATAATGAGGTAAGTGAGTTCGATGATCCATACGTGGATGAATGTGAATATGAATGGCCATGTGTTGGCATGAGGATGGGTACGACGGCAGTGTTGTAGCATGCCAGTCTTACGCCAGACTATGTGACTTCATGTCACACCCTAGCTAGTCATGCATCAGAGTGTGTGCATCATGTTTAAAATTCCATTTAACTTGAAATGGGGATTTGTGAAACCCTCAGAATCATTTCTGAAAATGATCCAAATAAAAATTTCTCCAAAAAGGTCCAAGAAAATGCTCATGTTGCTCTCTGAAAATATTGGACAGAGATAAAAATCAAACCAATATTTTTAAGATCTCATAGGTATTTATTTTGGGCATTTGGAATTAATGCATAAATATTTGCATTGGAAATATATTAACTATATATATTAATATATGTCCAAATATTATGCCATTTATAAAGGAGCTCTGGAATGATATATCTAGCTCCTGCAAAAATTGGCATAAGGAAATAAAATGATTTAATATTTTATTTAAATCAAAACAAATGTCAGAAATTAGAAAAAAACAAAAATAAATAAAAGGAGGAGCTTACCTGGGCTCCTCCCTGTCCGGCCCAGCCAGCTGGCCGGCCCAGCCAGCAGGCGGCCCAGCCCACCACTTCAGCCCTCCGTCGTCTTCCTCCCCTCGCCCCGAAGCTGCTGCGTGCTCGCACGCGCACGGCCGCGCGGCCACCTCCTGCTTGCCGACGAGCTCCTGGCCGCGTGGACGACTTCCGCAGGCCGTCCCGATCCCCCTGACCCCCCTCACTCTCCCGTGCACCTCTTCCCTCTCTCCCTGCTTCGCCTCCTTCGCCCCCTCTCCCGAAGCAGAGCGCAGCCGCCGACGCCGTCCGCCGTAGCTGCAGCCACCGCCCTTCCCTCGCTCCCCCGACTAGCCCAGAGGCTCCGCCTCGACCCCCTCTTCCTCCCCACCGATCCACGGGCCTCCGGAAGCCCTGCATCGCCGCCCACGTCGCCGCTCCCCTCCTCGGCCACCGGAGATCGTTGCCGTCGATTCGAGAGCTACCGGACGTCCCCGAGCCCGCTAACCATCCCTGCAGCTCCGCGGTGAGCCGCTGAACCGATTCCCCCTTGCCCCGTCGTCCCTAGCATCCTGTAGTTGCCGTCCCCTTGAGCTCCGAAGCTCGCCGCCGCCGTGCCTCGTCGCCGCCGTGGCTGGAGCCGTTGTAGCTCGAAGCCGAGCACACCATCGTGCTCCACACCTCACCAGGAGCACGTAGCACGCACCAACGCCTCCCCTAGCGCCCTGCATCGCCGATCCCGACCGCACCCGAACTCCGGCCGCCGCTCACGAGCTCGCCGTCGTCGGTACCGGCCACCTCAGGCACGGCCACCACCACCGTTCGACGCGCGGGAGCAAGGGCTCTCCAACGAGCCCCAGCACGGCCTCGCCCGTGCCCTGTAGCGCGTTTCCGTATCGCGCCGCCGTCTCGGGCCTCGCCGGCGTCATGTCGCCGGTGGGTTTGACCCACCTTGACCACGGCAGGACCCCCCCTGTGTCCATGACAGGCGGGCCCAGCCCTGTTAGCTAATTAGGATTAGCACTAACCGAATTAGTTAAACTAACTACCCCCCCTGACACTGACCAGTGGGCCCCAGCGCCACTAATTCCTAATTAGGATTAAATTAACCCTGATAAACCCCACCTGTCATTGACGTGTGGACCCCACACGTCAGGTTTTACCCCAGCCAGCCGCAGTTGACCACTGACATCATGCTGACGTCATGCTGGCGCAATATATATATTTCTGGATTTAATTTAAATCAGGAAATTCCAGAATATTATTTAAACTTCAAAAATTCATAACTTTTATTCTGTAACTCCAAATCAGACAAATTATATATGAAAAATGATCAGAAAAATCCAATCTATCCATCTGTACTATTTTCATGCATGATAAAACAAGTTAAATTGATGTTTAAAGCAGAACAAGGAAAAGCACTTTAAAAGGCCATATTTGAGTTTGAAATTTGAATCTTTGATTCAAATTGGTTCAAACCCTTCTGGTTTTAGTTGCATTAGCCCAACACACTCATATTGCCATGTTTCATGCATGAATCATATTGACAGGTTCTGTCTCCGAGGAGTACCGTGATTACCCTAACGAAGAACCGTATCAGTGCATCGAACCATCAGGCAAGCAACCAACAATTTGATCATATCGATACAATCCCATGTTCTCGCTCCTGCTCTCTTTGACTGCATTAAGACAACGCGTTTCAAACTGCTGTGTGCTACGGTAGTTGAACCCATTTCCTCTGCATGACCTGTCATTGCCATAGTAACTAGATGAAACCCACTAGCATGTGTAGGAGTTGATTGAGCCATATGTATGTGTTGTTCCTACCTTGCTATGCCTGCTATGCTTAGAGTCGTGTCAGGTCTGGTTCATCTGGGTGATGGGCTAGAGTGAAATGATTATGTCGGTAATGAGAGTGGTGTGGTGAACACGATTTGGTAAAGGTATCGATGAGAGGCCATGTAGGAGTACATGGTGGGTTGTTTCATTGAAGCCGACCTTAAGCACTGAGATCTGTATGTGTGATTTAAGATACAGCTACTACCATGCATTGGGCCCGAAACCAATGGACCCTCTAGGCTTCTTATTCACCCTAGTTCTCCGTCCAGGAGTTGCAAGTAGTTTCTGGTGTTTGTAGCCTACTGGAGTCCGTGGACAGCGCTGACCGTAGGGGTGGGCTGTGATGCGGTAGGTACGTGGCCGGGTGTACCGAATACCCGTTAGGTATCTCGGGAACCCTGTTCACATTGTTCGGGGCCGTATGGGAAACCTCGGCCGGACTCCCTGCGGATGGAACCTGAATAGGCGATAAACCTGGACTGGAGGCTTAGGTGATTAGGTAGGTCGTGGCCGACACCCACGTTGGGCTTCCGCTTGAAGGTTGCCGAGTACATGTCATGTAAACGACGGTAAGTGGTGAGAGCGTGTATGAAGAAGTACACCCCTGCAGGGTTATCATGATCTATTCGAATAGCCGCGTCCGCGGTAAAGGACTACTTGGTTGCCTATACAGTTCATAGACAAGTAAATGGAAACTACTAAAAGTCTCAAGATAAGTGTGAGTGCCGAGGATGGCTCTTCCGTAGGAAGACGGAGGCGGATCCTCGGTAGTGTATTGAAGTGGTGAGTAGTGGACTCGTGTGCGCAAAACCATTTCAAGTTGAAGTATCGTAGGATAGTCTAGCCAAGAGTCAAAGCTGGCTTGCTGCAATAACTCCACCAACCCTTCTTGATAATATGCATGTATGTAGGATCTGATGTAAGTCTTGCTGAGTACCTTTGTACTCATGTTGCTATAATTTACATTTTTACAGAAGACGCTGCAACCCCTTCTGATGGGTTCTATGTAGACGTTGACATCAACGAGTAGGCTAAAGACCCAGGTGGTGACCCTGAGCTTGTGAAGGACCACGTAGTATAGCCAGGCTTTCCAAGCCTCTTTTATTTTACTAGTTGTCTGTACTCAGACAAGTTACTTCCGCTGCTGGTTTGTATGACTGTATGACTTGAATGCTGGGTCGTGAGACCCGTTCCTTTGTGTATGTTATGTATGGCTCTCTGAGCCTTAAATAAAGTACTTGTGTCGTAGAGTCATGTTGTGATGCTTCGTTGTATTTGCACATATCGAGCATATTGTGTGTATGATTGAAATGCTTGGTATGTGTGGGATCTGACTATCTAGTTGTTTATCTTTAGTAGCCTCTCTTACCGGGAAATGTCTCCTAGTGTTACCGCTGAGCCATGGTAGCTTGCTACTGCTCTGGAACACTTAGGCTGGCCGGCATGTGTCCTTCTTCGTTCCTGTGTCTGTCCCTTCGGGGAAATGTCAGGCTTTGAGTACCGGAGTCCTGTTAGCCCGCTACAGCCCGGTTTACCGGAGTCCTGCTAGCCCAGTGCTACAGCCCGGACCCACTTGCTGCTGACCGACACGTTCGAAGCTGGGTCATGGATGCCTGTCCCTGTAAGTCTGTGCCACTTTGGGTTTACGACTAGTCATGTCAGCCCGGGCTCCTTATCATACGGATGCTAGCGACACTATCATATACGTGAGCCAAAAGGCGCAAACGGTCCCGGGCAAAAGTAAGGCGACACCCGTGGGGATACCGTGCGTGAGGCCGCAAAGTGATATGAGGTGTTACCGGCTAGATCGATGTGACATCGAGTCGGGGTCCTGATAGCGTTGGCATCAGAGCCGGACTGCCTGTAGGTTCTCCAAGCCAAACTGGTCGATGTTGAGTCTAGAAATTCTTTAGTTATATGTAGGGGAATTGTTTGTGGGTTGGAACGTAAGGCTCTTTTTACTCCTTTATCTTATGACATTCTGATCTGAGTCAGTCCATTCTTCCACCGGGGGTTAAGGAATTAGGATCTATTCTCTCTATCAGGATCACGTGTTACTAATCAGTAGTACCTTATAGGTATGATGGATACAAGCCTAGTTCAGTTCTTCTACCATATTATGTTGCTAGGATGGATTCAGAATTTGATATGATCATGTTGAGTGTGTATGAAATCCTTTGTCAAATGTCTCAAAATCCTTCTTGAGCATTTACAGCTGTTATGCTGCCGAAATTTTGCTAGAAATTCTAATGCCTTTGCATTATGATTGTGCTTTCAGATGACCACTCGCGACCTCAATCAAGTGGTTCGCCTGACTCGATGACTAGATGTACCCGGCCATACTGCCAAGTTGGTCAGGGTAATGACTGAGGCTGGATACCGCTGGTATCCTGAGTACATGGTCGAAGAGCAATTTCGAGACTTTAATCAAAGCCAGTATCTCTGCACTGTCAGGATATTTCCATCTTATCCTGGATCCACCGAGCCCCTTCACTGCTCCTATGGACTCGGGGTTACTATTGAGATGGCTGTGCAGGACGCCGCCTACTCTATGATGACCATCATGCGAGTCATATCTGGTCTATTTCGGGACTCTGATTTCCGGTATATGCCAGGATCACTTCCGGGAGCACAAGGGTATCTCCAGGCTATCTATGCTGACCCCACTCAGGAGGATTCACGGACTCGCACCACTGCTGAGATGCTCGAGGATAAGGACCGTGAAAATCGGGCCTTGAGGTTAGAGCTCTTCAATACCCGTGCTGACCACTGGGCCACATTGACTCGGTTTGCACCGGCGGTGCAAGCTGGATATTCAGATATGCGCGATCTCTATCCTGTGAGATCTGCTCTGCCAGACGTGATGGGTTGGCGTGATGTAGGAGGCATCACCCCACCTCGCGGTCCCCGCAGGCCACCGTCTGTTGGTCCAAGACCTCATCCTAGCCCCTATGGTCCACAAGCTCCGCGAGATCGTCTGTTTCCGGATGATCATGTTGAGCTTCCAGGCTATGGAGGTGACTTCTACGAGGACTACTACGGATCGGTCTGAGTTAGTGGTAGTATCACTAGTTCGCACTAGCTGTGTCGTCTATCGTCCCGCGTGACTCGTGGGATATGACCTAGTTTGTACTCTTTCTGGAGATGTAGAAAAATAATGTATAGGAGCTTGGGATGCCTCCGATGAGATGTAATCCTCTTTTCACCGTAATAGTACTTTGTTTGGTCTTGTACTAAACCCTGTATGGTGTGTATGACGATGGAATAAAAGAAGCAGTTTCTGTATCTACCATGTCATACGGATGATCATCTTGCATTCCGAGTTATTCCTTACATTTTGTATCCTATGTTGGAATTTTATCATCCTGACTAAATCATTGTCTTGTTTACCTAGGATGGTTAACACGCGCGCTAACCCTGCTCCTCAAGAGCAGGCCGAAGGCAGTGAAGTCAGGGATGCAAATCTGCCTCATTCTCCTTCCCTAGCCGAGGTTATGATGGAAGCTGAGAGAAACAAGCGGGAGACTAACCGTTTGTTGGAGCGTATTGAACAGAACACGGCACACCATCAGAGGACTAACGTGGTGTCACTCAGTGATTTTATCAAATTGCATCCACCCACGTTCCACCACTCCGTCGAGCCTCTCGACGCTGATGACTGGCTTCGCAGTATCTCTCACAAACTGCGTTCCGCTCTGGTAGCGGAGGCTGACAAGGTCACCTTTGCTGCATATCATCTTGAAGGCCCCGCCAGTCTATGGTGGGAGAATTATGGAGCTATGCGCCCAGCGGGCCATGTCACTACTTGGGCTGAATTCAGTGAGGCTTTCCGTGAACATCACATTCCGGAGGGTCTCATGGACCGTAAACGTGAGGAATTTTGCAGTTTCACCCAAGGCCGACTTTCTGTGGATGCTTACAGCAGGGAGTTTGGTAATCTCGCACGATATGCAACTGAGGAAGTGTCTACTGATGCCAAGAAGCAAGCAAGGTTCCGTAAGGGCCTTAGTCCTGAGCTTCGCCACGACCTCCGTCTGCATGAGTGCACATCTTTCCAGAAACTTGTCAACAAAGCCATCAGTGCTGAAACTGGTCAGACTGACTATGACGCAACACGCAAGCATGGCCGTGACATGGGTTCCTCATCCGGTGCTGGTCCTCAGAAGCGCCGCGTGTGGGTACCCAACACCGCCCTGCCACCCAGGTTCACACCGAGGCCATCTTTCCAGGCGCCTCGCCCTGTTCAACAGTCTGCACCGGCCAAGCCCTATGGGGGTCCAACCAACAATGCTCCTCCACGTACCAGTTCCGTGACTTGTTTCAAGTGTGGGGAATCTGGCCACTATATGCGTGAGTGTCCCCAGACCAACCCCAACCAATCTGCTAAAGCCGTTGGCCGTGGCAAGCCGACAGGGAAAGTGTTCCACACTAAGCCGGCCACCGCCTCACGTGGCCATGTCAACTGTATCTCTGCCGAAGAAGCTCAAGAGGATCCCAACGTCGTTCTCGGTACGCTCCTTGTTAATTGCCACCCGGCATCTGTTCTTTTCGATACAGGAGCCTCTCATTCATTTATATCCGAGAACTATGCTCGTTTGCATAACACTGCATTCTGTGACATGCCATCCACTATGGAAATTTCTACTCCCGGGTCTAGATGGCAGACCTCTAGGGTAAGTTATGGAAATGAAATCCAAGTCGACAGACTTGTTTTCCTCGCGTCTTTGATAGCCCTTAAATCTTCAGATATTAATATCATTCTGGGTATGGACTGGATGTCGGCTCATCATGCCCAAATTGATTGCTTCTCTAGGACTGTTCAACTCACTCATCCTTCGGGGAAGATAGTCAATGTCTTGACCCGATTAACCAAGCGACAGTTATATTATCTTAACGCCAGCCCTTTGCCAGACCTTGAGGACGTTCCGGTAGTCCGTGACTTCCCGGATGTCTTCCCAGAGGAATTGCCAGGTGTTCCACCTGACAGGGATGTTGAGTTCGTAATAGACCTCATCCCAGGAACCGTTCCGACTGCTAGAAGACCTTATAAGATGGCACCCCTAGAACTAGCTGAGCTTAAGAAACAACTCGATGAGTCCTTGAAAAAGGGTTTCATCCGACCTAGTTCATCTCCGTGGGCTTGCCCCGTCCTATTCGTCAAGAAGAAGGATGGTACGGACCGGATGGTTGTAGATTACCGACCTGTCAATTTGGTCACAATCAAGAACAAATATCCGCTTCCCAGGATCAACGACCTGTATGATCAGCTCGCTGGATCCTCAGTCTTCTCCAAGATGGATTTGAGGTTGGGCTACCATCAAATCAAAATCAGAAACGGGGACATTCCTAAAACGGCCTTTGTTACTCGTTATGGACAATACGAGTACACCGTCATGTCCTTCGGTTTAACCAACGCTCCAGCCACCTTTTCTCGGTTAATGAACTCAATCTTCATGGAGTATTTGGATAAATTCGTCGTAGTTTACCTCGATGATATACTCATCTACTCCAAGAACGAGGAAGAACATGCCGAACATTTAAGGCTAGTGTTGAAGAAACTTCGAGAGCATCGCCTTTATGCCAAATTTTCTAAATGCGAATTCTGGTTGTCAGAAGTGACCTAGCTGGGTCATGTAATATCTGGTAAAGGTATTGCTGTTAACCCTGAGCGAGTTCAAGCCGTCCTTAATTGGACTCCACCCGAATCGGTCAAGCAAGTCCGGAGTTTTCTGGGCTTAGCGAGCTATTGTCGTCGCTTTGTCGAGAACTTCTCCAAGGTTGCTAAACCTCTAACCGAACTCCTCAAGAAAGATAAGAAGTTCGAATGGACTCCATAGTGTGAGCACAGCTTTCAGGAACTGAAAAGATGCCTGACCTCTGCTCCCGAACTGGTACCGCCAGACTTCTCCAAGGACTTTGTTATCTACTGCGACGCCTCGCGACAAGGACTAGGTTGCATTCTCATGCAAGATCGACACGTAATTGCCTACGCTTCACGGCAATTACACCCACATGAGGAGAATTATCCTACTCATGATCTAGAGCTTGCAGCCGTAGTCTATGCACTTAAGACCTGGCGACATTACCTCCTCGGTAATCGTTGTGAAATATTCACTGATCACCAAAGTCTGAAGTACATTTTCACCCAACCGGATTTGAATCTCAGGCAAAGACGTTGGGTTGAGTTGATCACAGACTTCGACTTAGGAATAACCTACACCCCAGGGAAAGCCAACGTCATGGCTGATGCGCTAAGTCGTAAATCTTATTGTAACAACCTGATGTTACAACAAAGTCAACCGCTTCTCCATGAGGAATTTCGGAAGCTTAACCTTCACATGGTTCCTCAAGGTTTTCTTTCCACCTTGGTGGCAAAACCTACCCTTACGGATCAGATTATCAAAGCACAGAAGGTAGATCCGGGAATCTCCCGCATCAAGAGAAACATTCAGAAAGGAATTGCGAATTGCTTCTCCATTAATGATCAAGGGGTCGTATACTTCGGGGATCGACTAGTGGTTCCCAAAGTGCGCAACCTGAGGTGGTTGATCCTTAAGGAGGCTCATGAATCTCCTCTCACCATTCATCCCGGTAGTACTAAGATGTATCAGGACCTACGCCAGAGGTTCTGGTGGACTAGGATGAAGAGAGAAATTGCTCAGTATATTGCTAATTGCGACGTCTGTCGTCGTGTAAAAGCAGAGCATCAACGGCCTGCTGGCACCCTTCAACCCTTAGCTATTCCTGAATGGAAATGGGATAAAATTGGTATGGATTTCATTACCGGTTTTCCCAGGACCAAGAGAGGGAATAATGCTATCTTCGTCGTTGTCGATCGTCTTTCCAAAGTAGCCCATTTCCTACCTGTTCGTGAGAGTATAACCGCTAGTCAGCTGGCAGACTTATACATCTCCCGAATAGTGTCCCTCCATGGTGTTCCTTTGGAAATCAACTCGGATCGAGGAAGTCTTTTCACCTCTCGATTTTGGGAAAGTTTCCAAAATGCTATGGGAAACCGTCTCTCCTTTAGCACCGCCTTCCACCCTCAGTCGAGTGGTCAAGTGGAACGCGTCAACCAGATTCTAGAAGACATGCTTCGAGCCTCTGTTATCTCATTCGGAATGGACTGGGAGAAGTGTCTTCCATTTGCCGAATTCGCTTACAACAACAGCTATCAATCTAGCTTGGGTAAAGCCCCTTTTGAAGTTCTCTATGGACGACGGTGTCGAACACCCCTTAACTGGTCAGAGACCGGGGAAAGACAATTCTTTGGCCCGGATATGATTCAGGAAGCAGAAGAACAAGTTCGCATCGTTCGTGAAAAGTTGAAAACAGCCCAATCTCGTCAAAAGAGTCAATATGACCGAAAACATAAGGCTGTGACTTTCGAGGTTGACGAGAAGGCTTATCTTCGGGTCACCCCTCTGAAGGGAACCCATCGTTTCGGTATCAAAGGCAAATTGGCCCCTCGTTACATTGGACCTTTTCGCATTCTCGCCAAACGAGGAGAAGTTGCCTACCAGTTGGAACTACCTCCGCACCTCTCCAGAGTCCACGATGTCTTCCACGTTTCTCAACTCAGGCGTTGCTTCTCGGATCCTATCCGTGGAGTGGACCACGAAACGCTTGATCTCCAAGATAATCTTACATATCGAGAGTACCCCATTTGTATTCTCGATCAGGCCGAACGTACCACTCGACGTCATAATATCAAGTTTCTCAAAGTACAATGGTCGCACCATTCTGAGGATGAAGCAACTTGGGAAAGGGAGGATCGTCTTCAACTCGAGTATCCCGCCTTCTTCCCGGAGGAACCCAAATCTCGGGACGAGATTCTTTTGAGTGGGGGTGAGTTGTCACACCCTAGCTAGTCATGCATCAGAGTGTGTGCATCATGTTTAAAATTCCATTTAACTTGAAATGGGGATTTGTGAAACCCTCAGAATCATTTCTGAAAATGATCCAAATAAAAATTTCTCCAAAAAGGTCCAAGAAAATGCTCATGTTGCTCTTTGAAAATATTGGACAGAGATAAAAATCAAACCAATATTTTTAAGATCTCATAGGTATTTATTTTGGGCATTTGGAATTAATGCATAAATATTTGCATTGGAAATATATTAACTATATATATTAATATATGTCCAAATATTATGCCATTTATAAAGGAGCTCTGGAATGATATATCTAGCTCCTGCAAAAATTGGCATAAGGAAATAAAATGATTTAATATTTTATTTAAATCAAAACAAATGTCAGAAATTAGAAAAAAACAAAAATAAATAAAAGGAGGAGCTTACCTGGGCTCCTCCCTGTCCGGCCCAGCCAGCTGGCCGGCCCAGCCCACCACTGCAGCCCTCCGTCGTCTTCCTCCCCTCGCCCCGAAGCTGCTGCGTGCTCGCACGCGCACGGCCGCGCGGCCACCTCCTGCTTGCCGACGAGCTCCTGGCCGCGTGGACGACTTCCGCAGGCCGTCCCGATCCCCCTGACCCCCCTCACTCTCCCGTGCACCTCTTCCCTCTCTCCCTGCTTCGCCTCCCTCGCCCCCTCTCCCGAAGCAGAGCGCAGCCGCCGACGCCGTCCGCCGTAGCTGCAGCCACCGCCCTTCCCTCGCTCCCCCGACTAGCCCAGAGGCTCCGCTTCGACCCCCTCTTCCTCCCCACCGATCCACGGGCCTCCGGAAGCCCTGCATCGCCGCCCACGTCGCCGCTCCCCTCCTCGGCCACCGGAGATCGTCGCCGTCGATTCGAGAGCTACCGGACGTCCCCGAGCCCGCTAACCATCCCTGCAGCTCCGCGGTGAGCCGCTGAACCGATTCCCCCTTGCCCCGTCATCCCTAGCATCCTGTAGTTGCCGTCACCTTGAGCTCCGAAGCTCGCCGCCGCCGTGCCTCGTCGCCGCCGTGGCTGGAGCCGTTGTAGCTCGAAGCCGAGCACACCATCGTGCTCCACACCTCACCAGGAGCACGTAGCACGCACCAACGCCTCCCCTAGCGCCCTGCATCGCCGATCCCGACCGCACCCGAACTCCGGCCGCCGCTCACGAGCTCGCCGTCGTCGGTACCGGCCACCTCAGGCACGGCCACCACCACCGTTCGACGCGCGGGAGCAAGGGCTCTCCAACGAGCCCCAGCACGGCCTCGCCCGTGCCCTGTAGCGCGTTTCCGTATCGCGCCGCCGTCTCGGGCCTCGCCGGCGTCATGTCGCCGGTGGGTTTGACCCACCTTGACCACGGCAGGACCCCCCCTGTGTCCATGACAGGTGGGCCCAGCCCTGTTAGCTAATTAGGATTAGCACTAACCGAATTAGTTAAACTAACTACCCCCCTGACACTGACCAGTGGGCCCCAGCGCCACTATTTCCTAATTAGGATTAAATTAACCCTATTAAACCCCCCCTGTCACTGACGTGTGGACCCCACACGTCAGGTTTGACCCCAGCCAGCCGCAGTTGACCACTGACGTCATGCTGACGTCATGCTGGCGCAATATATATATTTCTGGATTTAATTTAAATCAGGAAATTCCAGAATATTATTTAAACTTCAAAAATTCATAACTTTTATTCTGTAACTCCAAATCAGACAAATTATATATGAAAAATGATCAGAAAAATCCAATCTATCCATCTGTACTATTTTCATGCATGATCAAACAAGTTAAATTGATGTTTAAAGCAGAACAAGGAAAAGCACTTTAAAAGGCCATATTTGAGTTTGAAATTTGAATCTTTGATTCAAATTGGTTCAAACCCTTCTGGTTTTAGTTGCATTAGCCCAACACACTCATATTGCCATGTTTCATGCATGCATCATATTGTTGCACATTGTTTGGTGATGGTTGTGTATCGGTGTCCTTTGCGACAGGTTCTGTCTCCGAGGAGTACCGTGATTACCCTAACGAAGAACCGTATCAGTGCATCGAACCATCAGGCAAGCAACCAACCATTTGATCATATCGATACAATCCCATGTTCTCGCTCCTGCTCTCTTTTACTGCATTAAGACAACGCGTTTCAAACTGCTGTGTGCTA
>NC_041385.1:559846172-559853042 GCF_002162155.2 Triticum dicoccoides
TGCGATGTCGCTCAGACGTCCGACTGTGGCATTTCTTTTAAAGCCCTTTATGTGATGTCGCTCAGACGTCCGACTGAGGCATTTCTTTTAAAGCCCTTTATGTGATGTCGCTCAGACGTCCGACTGTGGCATTTCTTTTTAAAGCCCTTTCTGCGATGTCGCTCAGACGTCCGACCGTGGCATTTCTTTTAAAAGCCCTTTATGTGGTGTCGCTAAGATGCCCGACTGTGGCATCATTTTCCTTATTTTTATTCGTTCACCTTTCGAGGCGTCGCTTCAGACACCCGATCGGTCCTTATTTATGTTCTGTGGAATTTCAGGCGGACTACCGCCGTTTTCCCTTTTTATTTACCCGTTATGCCGGTTTTATTTATTGTGCATTAAGGAATTAATCATGTGCATCCATGCATGCATTTGTTATATCTTACGTCCGAACTGTCTTGCGAGTACTTTCAAAGTACTCACTGGCTTGTTGATTTGGCCAGATGCTGACGAAGGCGATCTCATGGATGAAGAGTTCGATAGCGAGCCCGACACTTAGAGGAGTCCCAGTCAGTCTTGTGCGACCCTGGATTTGGCCACTGTTTTATATCCGCTTCCGCTACCAAATAAATTCATCGAGCCTCTCCTCGACGCTCGATGAGATGACAGACGTAGAGTCTTGTATTTCTCTCCCCGCTGTGTTTTTCCACCACCAGCCTATCCTTGAGTCAGTAGTATGTCTCCACACCACTGTGTTCTGTCCGCCATTATGTATGATTATTGGCGTGCTTGTAATAATTTGGTTGATCAACCGTAGTTCGACCCTGTAATATATTTTATGCTACTGGCTTATTGTATCAAGAGTTTGTCTGCCAGTGTGGAGGATTTCTCTCATACTGGACTTAAAAGATTGGCTTTTCAATAAATATTTTTATTGGAAAACCGGTCGTGACAGACGCTCGAAGGGATGTATCGGTTATTCTTCTTCGGCATTCGGGATATTCTCAAGAGGGATGTCAGCCTCGTCAAAATAATTCAAGTAATGCTATTTCGTCGGATCCTGCCGTGCAAACATCAACCTCTTCGGATGTGGGAGTTCAACCCAGAAGGACAACAAACTATTCAGCACTTCTTCGGCATGACGCTCGAATGGATGTATCAGTTATTCTTCGGATCACGAATGAAGTGTCCGGACACCATCGAGGATGCGGGCCTGAACTGCAATCGTCCGGATACCCAAGTAAATAACTCCATAACCAAAAACATTGTTTATGTTTATCATAACATTATTATGAAAACTACCCTTGGCCAGGACTGGCTAAGAAAGGTGGAGAGGATAAGGTGTTCGGCCCCTCTTCCCGAAGGCTCACCGGATCCTTTATTAACCAGGATGCTTGAGCGTGCACCATATCAGGTGCCATCAGGAGAGGATGAGGGGAGGGATAGAGAAGCCAAAAGCGGGCTTCATACATTGTACACCCAGACTGGGGGAATTGATGTCTCCAAGAAGGAGGATGATCGGGTAGGTGAATCTAAAATCCCCTCCCCTCACGGGAAGAAAAGGGACGCCTCTGAAGAATTGGAGATGGAGGTTTCCAAACGGGGGAGGAAACCCTTGCCAGGGGGCCCTGCCCCGGAGGGCGTCTTCATCACACAGCGCCCGCAAGAGGGCCAATCCTCCACCGAGCCATAAGTGAATCAAAAGTACTTCGGTAGATATATCCGGTTTTATCTCTGGGAATAATAACTGAGACCCGTCTCTTGCAGTCCGGTTTGTAGCCCTTCTCAACAGAGCTCGTCTTCGGGGGATCTTCTTTCGGAGATGATGGAGAGCAAAACGCCTCCTCCTGCCTCTCTGCCCCATGGGGCGGACGACCCTGAGGTGTCATCACGGAGGATTTATCCTGATCCGCCAAGGCCAGAAGTTACACTTCGGCCGCCCGAAGCCCGGAGCATTCGGCTCCCAAGGAGAGACATAGGAAGAGTCCGGGGTTGTTCGGCACGCAGCCGAACACACTGACGGGTCTTTTGGAGCAAGCGGCTATCCCAGAGGCGCATCGTACCTTAATGGGTACGGTGTTTGAGAGGATTTCGTCCGCCAAAAGCGGGTTGGATGAAGCTTTTATGAGCCTACTCAAAGGCTTTGAGGTACACAAAGTAATATGTGTATTTTCAGCTGTACCGCACATGCTATGTGTGCTCTGTGTAGATAGTAGCCCCTGAGACTCTGGTTGCCATCCATAGGTGGCAAACAGAGGATCATAATCCCAGGTAATCACCGTACTGCTTTTATGTACAGGCGGCTAAGGGTCCGGCGGCTGACCGAACTTCTGATTTTGCCGAACTAAAGAGGCAGCTTGATGTGGCGGATGCCGACATCGCGCTTGTGAACAAGCGGCTTGACAAGGCCCAGGGTATGTATTTTCGGCTTGTCAGCAAATATTAAGAGGAGCATGATGCTAGTATCTATAATATGCTGTGACTGCAGATGGAGCTGCTGTTGTGGAGACCCTTAGGACGGAGCTTGCCCGAGCCAAGGAGCAAGCCAGGAGAAGTGATGCGGCTGCCCTAAAGGCGGCCAAGGAGTTGAGAGCCGAACAGGCTGCTCATCGCCAGAGCGAAGATAAAATAGCCCAGATGGCTGTAGAGCTTAAGGATGCCGCCGACCATTATGAGCTCCTTGAAAAGGAAAGTAAAGCTAAAGAGGCTAACTTGAATAAGGCCTTGGAAGCGGCTAAGGAGACTCGCTCTGAGATCCGAGCAGCAAAGAAGGAGCTTAGTCAAGCCGGAGATATCACAGCTGGGAAGCCCTTTCTGTTGCGGATGAAGTTCAGAGACCCGAAGTATGCCCCTCTGGATCAATTATGGAGTGTTGTGGACGCGTACTTGGACTTGGCCAAGAGTGATGCTGATGCGACTGAATATTTCAAAGATCAGAAAGATCAAGAGGTAGAACGGTTGTTCTGGTCGCGGTTCAGTGTTCCAAAGCGTCCGCTGCTATTGAACAAACAAATGGCCAAGTGGGCCAAGCTCCATAGGTTATCCGGGCTTGCCATGAGGTCTATCGTGGATCATATTTGGCCGAAGGGGCCAAGGCCGGACAGTTATTTTGGTTTAGTGCAACAATTCCTTGGTGTTGTTTCGCATATCAACGCTGTGAAGTGGTCGGTGTGCATAGAGGGTGCGCGGATGGCTCTTGCCCGTGTCAATACATATTGGGCAGGGATGGATGCCACTGCTATTGCGACTCGGGGTCCAACGGGAGGCCAGGACCCAGCCGAGCACTATTTTGAAGAAGTCCTAGAAGGTGCCCGCTTAATAGAGGCGCATTGCTCAAAGAGTACAATGTTCGAGTGACATGTATCTGAATTGTAAAAACAATGCGATATTGATTATAAAGGCTGTGTCTTATACTTTTGCCTGAAAGTATTATAGTGCCTCCTGTGCGGCCGTTTATGTATGTACGTATATAACCTGAAAGTTAGCAGTCGTAGGCTTCCGCCTCCACGCATATAATGTGGGGGTGTTCGAAAAAGCGCGTAATCACACTTGATCCAACGTCTTGGTCCATTAAGGAGGTGATAGCGCGGCGAACCAGGCAATCGGACTATATAGCTTTAACACTTTCACTTAGCCATAGGAGTTTGATGGTGGGGCTACTATATAGCCCCTGGTACATTCGCGTTCATCCGAATACGGTGCGCGTACATACATGATTGGGAAACCGGTCCTTCGTTAATGCGGAGGAATCGCGAAGATTCCACTGAGTCATCGAGTGGTTGACCAGTCTCTCGCTTTATCATGACAGTCAGTTTTCGGCTTTCTCTACTGAGGTTCTCATCCAGATGAACCAGGGCACAATCGCAGTAGTTCTCCCGGTGCCGCCTTAGCCGATAGAGCAAAATGTAAGGCAGCAAAACACGGGAGCCGGGAAAACCCAACATTTGACCAAAGACATGATTCGAAGCTGATGCATATAAGTCCAAACTCATGACGCCGAACACTCCCTAAGGTATTCAGACTTTATGACCTATACTGGGCTGAGTAACACCCTCGATAATGGGCCCTGAATTTCCATATACATGCATTGGTCTGGCGTGCCAAAATGCCAATAACGCCAGCATCCCTTCCCGGTTGTGTTCAGTAACCGAAGGGTATGAAGCAACAAGAGACAGTAAAAAAGGTTTACGCAAGGTCTTAATCTAAAAAGAAACCTTTGAGTGGGGCCCTGCTACACGTCTGCACCTGTGTCTCCGTTGTGCCGTATCCTGGAAGGGTGTAGCACGATGATCATCTGTAAAAAGGAAAAACCCAGGTGAAAAACTTCGTGCGAAGAGTTGGTTAATCTGAACAAACCATGAAAATGAAATATGTTATTGTATTAATAGGGTCAAGCCGAACTATGGGCTCCTTTTTTCGCGAGTAGCCCCTAGCACCACCTATGGGGGTATATCTATCAACCCGAGCTCAGGTTCATCTGAGTTGTTGCACCTCGTGGGGCGCCGGACTCGTCTAACCGTGTCCGTGGTCCTGACGACCGATCGTTTATTCTGGTTGGAGGGGCCGCTTAGTGTTTGGCTGCTAGAGCCGCCATATATCCTTCCGCACGTAAGGAACACTCTGTATTTCTGCTAACTGTAATGACGCCGCGTGGACCGGGCATCTTAAGTTTAAGGTAGGCATAGTGCAGTACTACATTAAAACGAGCGAAGGCCGTTCTCCCGAGTAGTGATAGCCGCTTCGGAATGGAGCGGTGTCGAAGAGTATTTCTTCCCTTCTAAAGTTGTCGGGAGAACCGAATACAACCTCTAGTACACAGAGCCCATGCAGCGGGCCTCGATGCCTGGTATCACTCCTTTAAAGGTAGTATTACTTTGGCTAATTCTTGACGGGTCTATCCCCATTTTGCGGACGGTGTCCTGGTATATCAGGTTAAGACTACTACTTCCGTCCATAAGGACTCGAGTGAGATGGTATCCGTCAATGATTGGGTCGAGCATCAAGGCAGCCGATCCTCCTTGCCGGATACTAGTCGGATGATCCCTGCGATCAAAGGTGATCGGGCAGGCCGACCAGGGATTGAATTTTGGGGCGACGTGCTCTACAGTGTATATGTATGGGAGTACGCATTTGCGCCTTCTCTTTGGAATGTGAGTTGCGTAAATCATATTCACTGTTTTGACTTCTGGTGGGAATTTTTTCTGTCCCCCAGTGTTCTGCTGGCGAGGTTCTTCCTCGTCTTCACTTAGCGTCTCCCTCCCCTTGTTTTCGGCATTTTGCTTGCCGGCCTGCTTGAAAACCCAGCACTCTCTGTGGGTGTGGTTTGCAGGTTTTTCGGGGGTGCCATGAATCTGACATAACTTGTCTAGAATCTTATTTAGGTTGGACGGTCCATCTCTAGTGCCTTTAAATGGCTTCTTCGGTTGACCGGGTCGAGAGCCCCTGAATCCGGTGTTGACCGTCGTGTTATCTGGGCTGTCTTCATTGTTTCGACGCTTGTTTTTATTGCGTCGCGGCTTCCCGTTGCCATCCCTGACTTCGGATGTGCCTGGGTTGCTGGTGCCGCTACGGGCCAACCAGCTGCCCTCGCCCGCGAAAAAGCGGGTCATAAGGCTTTTAAGGGCTGCCATTGTCCTTGGATTTTCTTGGCCGAGGTGTCTGGCGAGCCATTCGTCTCGAATACTGTGCTTGAAAGCCGCTAAGGCTTTGACAAATGGACAATCGACGATTTTATTCTTCTTAGTAAGAAATTTGTTCCACAGTTTTCGGGCTAACTCTCCGGGCTGTTGAATTATGTGACTTAAATCGTCTGCATCCGGAGGTCGGACATAGGTCCCTTGAAAATTGGCCCTGAAAGCATCCTCAAGTTCCGCCCAACTTCCAACGGAGTTTTCGGGGAGGCTTTTCAACCAATGCCGAGATGGTCCTTTTAACTTGTGGGGCAGGTATTTAATGGTGTGGAGATCATCTCCGCGAGCCATGTGGATATGGAGGATAAAGTCCTCAATCCAGACCCCAGGGTCTGTCGTTCCGTTGTATGCCTCTATATTTACGGGCTTACATCCCTATGGAAATTCATGATCCAGCACCTCATCGGTGAAGCACAGGGGGTGCGCGGCACCCTTGTATTTGGATGTGTCATGGCATGATGTCGATGGTTGTCGTGTTTGGTGTTGATTCCGAGCTGGTATTCCATCGGTTTGATTGTTTTGGTGATGGTGATCCTGCGCCGGAGCATGTTTTCTAGATCCATAGATTGACCTGGCTACACCGGCTTTTTTGTCCAGGAGCTCACGTTAATCGTGTGCTGACTTGTGTGTGGCATCAGTAGCCGCTCTGTCGCGGCCACGAGGTGGTCGGTCCGGTTGATCGGTCGTATTTTCGGCGGAATGGGCTCCATGGCCTCATCGTCGAATTCAGGGAGCAGCTTGCGCTATGGGTAGCTATTTGTGTGGCGATCATCGCCGTATTTTTCTTCATCTGCGGTTGAGCGTATCCTGTGCGGCTTTAAGCCTTTGCTTCTGCTTCTTCGAGCTCCTCGCCGTGGCAATAAGCCTTCGAGGGAGGTTCTCTTATTCCAAGTGTTTTTCTGGGATGATGAATGCATCATCGTCTGGACTATTCTCTTCTCCGGAGACAGGTTGATGAATTTTACCCTCGGGATCGGTGTCGTCTGACGTCGGCTCCGGACTATGTTCACCATCCCTTGGCTCATCCTGCTCCATCGCAGGGTCCATGGGGTCGTCATTTCCATTGGAGTCGACCGGGGTGTTATTCTTTCTTGCGTTGTTTTTACTGTGGCTGGATTTAGAGCGGCACCTACGGCGTCGCTTTGGTGGCTTATCGAGGGGATTATCCTTCGTTGTATCGTCGTCATTGCCTTCTTAT
>NC_041385.1:559853400-559893795 GCF_002162155.2 Triticum dicoccoides
TATGATGAGGTGGCAGTCCAGCGCCCGGTGGGCGGTGGTTCCTGTTCTTCTCCTGCATCGCCGTAAATACCGTGGATGTCTTCGGAGTCAAAATCCAGCGTGTCGGTTAAGTCATCGACACTGGCTATGAAGTGGGTGGTGGGTGGTGAACGAATTTCTTTGTCGTCCGCCTCCCACTCGAGCCGGACATAGTTCGGCCAAGAGTCTCCTGACAAAGAGAGAGACCTTAATGAGTTTAGCACGTCGCCCAAGGGCGAGTGCTGAAAGATATCCGCGGATATCAACTCCATGACCGGTGCCCAATCAGATTTGGTAGGCATGGGTGTACGTGGTTCAGATCCTGTAGCCGGAGTCGAGTCCGAAGGTCCGATGGTACCGACCTCATGGGAGGTGGGATGAGTGTTCGGCTCCAAGGCCGAAGTGTGCGGCCTCCATGGTCGGGTCCATCCACCCATCCTCAGATGGCGTAATCTGCTCCGGATTGATTCCCAGGGCAGCTGCAGGCGTGATCCCCCGAATAATATCCAATGGCAGATCTAGGTCATGCTCGTTGTCACTATTCGGCGCACCTGACATGGGCTCGAATCCATCGAAGATCAAGTCTCTGCGGATGTCGGCAATGTAGTTCAAGCTTCCAAACCTGACCTGATGGCCAGGGGCGTAGCTATCGATCTGCTCCAGATGGCCAAGCGAATTGGCCTGCAGTACGAAGCCGCCGAATACGAAGATCTGTCCGGGGAGGAAAACCTCCTCCTGGACCGCATCGTTGAAGATGATTGAAGGAGCCATCAAGCCTTATTGCGACGACATAGTGGAACTCTCAATTAAAGCACCAATGTCGGTGTCAAAACCGGCGGATCTCGGGTAGGGGGTCCTGAACTGTGCGTCTAAGGCTAATGGTAACAGGAGGCTGGGGACACGATGTTTACCCAGGTTCGGGCCCTCTCGATGGAGGTAATACCTTACTTCCTGCTTGATTGATCTTGATGATATGAGTATTACAAGAGTTGATCTACCACCAGATCGTAGAGGCTAAACCCTAGAAGCTAGCCTATGATTATTATTGTTCTTGTCCTACAGACTAAACCTTCCGATTTATATAGACACCGGAGGGGGCTAGGGTTACACAAAGTCGGTTATAGAGAAGGAGATCTACATATCCAAACTGCTAAGCTTGCCTTCCACGCAAAGGAGAGTCCCATCCGGACACGAGACAAATTCTTCAATCTTGTATCTTCATAGTCCAACAGTCCGGCCAAAGTATATAGTCCTGCTATCCGGATACCCCTTAATCCAGGACTCCCTCAATGGCAAAGTCATAGCAACATCATTCTCAGAACGTAGTGGATACTAGGGATCAAGCCCTAACAAAACTAACTTGATTACATGATGAATCTCATCCAACTCCTCACCGACCAGCGAGCCTACAAAGAAATTACTCACTTCCTGTGGGGAGCATCATGGAATTGGTGATGAAGGAGGGTTGGTGATGACGAAGACCGAAGATTCCCCTCTCTGGAGCCCCAAACAGGCTCCAGATCCGGCCTCCTGGTGAAGAACAGGAGGTGGAGGCGGCTCTGTATCGTAAAACGCGATGAAACTTCCTCCTTTATTTTTTCTCCGAAAATATGATTTTATAGAGTCGAGATTAGGGTCAGCGGAGCCCCGTGGGCCCCACCACCCACCAGGGTGCACGAGGGGTGGGTGGCGCGCCCTGGTGTCTTGTGGGCAGCCAGCCCCCCCTCTGGTGGGTCTTGGTTCCATTATTTTTATATATTCCAAATAATTCTCCAAAATGTTTCGTCCAATTCCGAGAACTTCTATTTGTGTACAAAAACAACACCATGGTAGTTCTGCTAAAAACAACGTCAGTTCGGGTTAGTTTCATACAAATCATGCAAATTAGAGTCCAAAACAAGAGCAAAAGTGTTAGGAAAAGTAGATATGATGGAGACGTATCACATAATTTCCCCAACTGGACAATTTTTTACCACAACATGTTGGTGCCATTTTCATGATACCATGCCAAGTTTCGTGTTTTTTAGGCAATTTTTTGGATTTACAGGAAAATGCAGTCGAGCCACGATGTCGAGGTGTTCGAAATTCATTCTCATTTCTTGCATGGGACCTAAACATTCACCCAAGGACACATATATGATTTTTCAACTCATTTCGGTGCACCGGAGGATGTGCTTGTTGTTAAAATTTTAATTATGAACATTAAATGCCTAGAAACTAAATTAATGTATTAAAAGAGGCCAAACAAACCCTGAATAATTCCAAATTTTAACTAGCCACTCATATATTTGCATGTTCACTGCAAATAAATGTTCTAACAATTCAGAAACCGCCCTTTCCCTCTGTGTCACAGGAATCCACGACCACCTATGGGGCCAGGGCGGCCCTTTGCTGGTTCGGCAGGGGGGAGTCACATTGCACAAAGAGTAGACCATCGTAGGGCAGTGCGACAGAGATCACACGGACAGTTTTACCCAGGTTGGGGCCGCTGTGAGGCGTAAAATCCACTCCTGCTTTGGTGGATTGATGGTGGAAAAGTGGTGGTGGTGCGTAATACACTTGCCCAGCAAGGGTTGCCTCAGGGCAGCAACGGCTACGCGCGTATGAGGGTGCGAATGCTCTAACTTCCCAACCTCTCAAACTATTGCCATGTGCCTCCTTTTATAGGTTAAGGGGTCACCACAGTGGCAAATTAGTCATTAGACACTGATATGATAGCAAATTGTTCTATCATACCTAACTCTGCGGGCTGACAGTGCGCATTTAATGAGCCTGTCGTGGATTTGTCACGACATATGTCCTAGTGTGAGGACTTGTCATGAGGCCAACACAACTAGGTAGTAGCTTGAACGGGGTTGATCAGACTCGAGAGACGCGAGGCGGGTTAACACACAAGACAAGGGTTTAGACAGCTTCAGGCCCCGGAAAACATCATCCGGTAATAGCCCTGCATGCTGTTTGTGGCTAGGTCTCATTATGCTCATGAGGGAGTTGCTGTATAAGCCGACTCCCCTTTTTTGTATCTAGCCTTAGAGATTAATTCTGTCCCCCCTCTTGGGGTGCCCTACCCCTCCTTATATAAGTTGAAGGGGCGGGTTACATGACTAGTCCTAGTAGGATTAGGATTACTCTTTTACAAGTAGAGTCCTAGTCTTGCTTCCTTTGTAAGGGAAATATTCCTTATGCCTTTCCTCTTAAGACGGCCCACCAGAACATAAGCCGTCCTTCCACGAGTCGCCTTCTGGGCCGTTTGGTCTTGTCAATCGTCTAACCCGCCCGCTGGGTCACTAATTGGTCGCCGACGTTCGGGCAGGTCTCCAGTGAGTCGCCAAGTATCAGCCGGGTCTCTGGTGAGTCGCCAAGTCCGGCCGGGTCATATTTCCGGCCGGGTCATACCAAGGGGTATATCCTCGACATTAGCCCCTAGTTTAATTTGGATTTATCCATGTTAAACTGATCCTGCAACATAAACGCGAGAACAAATTTGACAGGTAGTGCTCCGGGTTAAAAATTCTTGTAAGCCGGCAACTGATCATCCTTAAGTCCTTGTCATTTCCTTCTTCTAGAAAATCCGGGTCAATAAGCCATCTTCATAATCAATTTGCTGACATTGGTTTCTCACAGAAATATTGTGAACAATAAGGCATTTGATTCAGCTCCCAATGCTTAACAAAAAATATTGGTCTTTGAAATACTCATCTGATCTTCAGCCGGGTTGAAGATGTAGACTTTGCCGGTTTATCATTGCCAAAATTGCCAGTTTATAAATATTGATGGCACCGGGTCATAATTGTTGTTAACATCAAGCTTGAAAAATGTACCTCCTGAGGGAGTCCTGGATAAGGGGGTATCCGGATAGGCGGACTATGTACTTTGGCCGGACTGTTGGACTATGAAGATACAAGATTGAAGACTTCATCTCGTGTCCGGATGGGACTCTCCTTTGCGTGGAAGGCAAGCTTGGCGATTCGTATGATATATCTCCTTCTCTGTAACTGACTCTGTGTAACCCTAGCCCCCTCCGGTGTCTATATAAACCGGAGGGTTTAGTCCGTAGGATAACAACAATCATACCATAGGCTAACTTCTAGGGTTTAGCCTCTACGATCTCGTGGTAGATCAACTCTTGTAATACTCATATCATCAAGATCAATCAAGCAGAAAGCAGGGTATTACCTCCATCGAGAGGGCCTGAACTTGGGTAAACATCGTGTCCCCAGTCTCTTGTTACCATTAGCCTTAGACGCACAGTTCGGGACCCCCTACCCGAGATCCACCAGTTTTGACACCGACATTGGTGCTTTCATTTAGAGTTCCTCTATGTCGTCGTTGCAAGGCTTTATGGATCGTCTCGTTGCCAAGGACAACATCACCTCTGGGGGAGCCCTGGCCCTAGGCCAAACTCTCCGGTTGGGGGACTTCGTTATGACCGCCCGACCGGCTGTCGCGCCGACGAAGACTTCTCAGGTCATCGAAAACAGCCTCCACGTCAATTCGGAACTCGCCGAACAGATGGATCCAATGGAGATCTCCTCCCTTAATGATCTCTTGGATTGCATCGCCACACTGGGCGTCGCTACGGACTATGATCGGATCAAGCTTAAACCCGACCAAAGGGACATTTATTCTCCGCCGGTCACCCATGAGATAGCGGTAGTGGAAGAGCATCATACGAATTCTCCCTCTATTTTGAGGATGAACTATGTATGGATTTCTGAGCTCTCTGAGCCGGACACCTGCTCGTGGGAGGACACGACCCTAACCCTGAATCTAGAATCGGGCGGCGGACCGAAGAAATTGGGCAACATCCTAGAGCCCGAGCTGTTAAGCTCGGAAGCTTCTTTGCCCCTGGGCCCCAGATTGGGTCAGGATTCGGATTCGAAACCACCCACCCACCCAGATTTATTTAATCTTTCACATATCAGACAAGAGCCCCAAGAGACAGTACATCATTACTGGGCCAGATTCCTCGTGATAAACAAGGTCAAGGACTGTCGCGAGGAAGACGCAATCTCCCTCTTTTGCAAAAATTGTACGGACAAATGGATCCTCAACGCTATAAGTCGCCAAGACATAGTACACTTCGCTGACTTAGCGGCCATAGTGCAGAAATACTGCGCAATGGAAAGCACTTGGAAAACCCAAACAAACTTCTGGGACAATCCGACTCTCATTAAACCCCTTGTCCAAACTAAAAGGGCAAACTCTCGTAAGTTACCCGATTCAGTTACCAAAAAATCAAAGCCCGATGCAAGGCGTGGAACCGTATTGGAGGAATGGCTCAATGGGCCATGCAAAATTCACAGCACACTAGATACCACGCCAACACATAGCCTTAGAGCATGTTGGATACTCCGGCAGGTAGAAAAGAGCGGCGAGGATCTCCTCATATACCATACAGCAGAACAACATCCTGCCGGTAATAACAATACGGTATTGACAGTCTTCGAGACTTTCGCCACAAATAATTGGCACAAGCGAGCTCACTGCAGTCTCGCCGAAGTTTGCCATGTGGCAACTATAAATCCATGGAACGACACGGCTATAACTTACAATGCCAGTGACGAACCTCAATTCCGAATAGTCCGGGCACCAGCCGCTTTGGTCCTTAGTCCAATCGTGGACAGCTTCCGGCTCACTAAAGTGCTCATGGACAGCGGAAGCGGACTAAACCTCATCTACGAAGAAACCCTCAACAAGATGGAAATTGACAAAAGCCGCATTGAGCGAAGCAGCACGACCTCCAGGGGAATCATCCCTAGTCGGGAGGCGCAATGTGCGGGAAAAATCACACTGGATGTGGTATTCGGCACGCTGGAGAATTACAGGTCCGAAGAAATTACATTCCAAGTGGCCCTGTTCAGCATCGAATACCACGCCCTCTTAGGGCGGGATGCATTTACGAGCTTCCAAGCTATACCCCATTACGGGTACATGAAGCTCAAAATGCTCGGGCCCAATGGAATTATCACTCTAGCCAGTGATCCGGACGTCGCACTCCGCGCCGAAAATAAAACTGCCGCACTAGCCCTGGAGGCATTATCTGAAGCCCTCGTGGCCGAAGAACTAACAACACTATGTGCCACAGTGGACATAGACGACGTGATACTCGACAAGCGACCCAAGTCCACCTCTTTCAAACCCGCCGTACGAAATAGTCAAATTCCAGGTCCACCCAACGGACCCTACAAAGACAGCTTCCATTGGGACACAACTGGACCCCACAATAGACGCCGCACAGCGAGATTTCCTGCGTGAGAATTGGGATATTTTCGCCTGGCATCCTTCAGACATGCCAGGCATCCCATGCAGGCTGGCCGAACACAGCCTCAATATTCTGAAAGGATACAAGCCAGTCAAGCAGACTCTTAGGCACTTCTCCGAGCCTAAGCGGCAAGCCATGTGAGAAGAGCTAGCCAAGCTACTCGAGGCCGGATACATCAGAGACATAAAACATCCAGATTGGCTGGCAAACCTGGTAATGGTACCAAAGAAGGACAAATCCTGGCGCCTATGTGTCGATTTCAAGGACCTCAATAAGGCTTGCCCCAAGGATCCTTTCCCCCGCCCCCGCATTGATCAAATCATCGACGCCACTGCAGGACACGACTCATTGTGTTTCCTCGATGCATACTCCGGATACCATCAGATCAAGATGGCGGAGTCTGACCAAGCCGCAACGGCCTTCATTACGCCATACGGCCCCTTCTATTTCAACACCATGCCTTTTGGGCTCAAAAACGCCCGCGCAACCTATCAACGCATGATTTAGACATACCTGGAAAAACAAATCGGCAAAACAGTAGAGGCTTACGTAGACGACGTGGTCATTAAAACAAGACACGTCGAAACTTTAATAGATGACTTGAGGCTCACGTTCGACAACCTCCGAACATACGACATCAAGCTCAACCCAGAGAAATGTGTCTTCGGTGTACCCTCCGGGAAATTGCTCGGCTTCATCGTTTCCAATAGAGGAATTGAAGCAAATCCATCAAAAATCCGAGCTCTGTCACAATTGGCCATCCCAATAGACCTCAAGCAGATCCAGAAACTAACTGGATGTGTGGCTGCCTTAAGCCGCTTTATCTCCCGATTAGGAGAAAAGGCACTACCTCTGTACCGCCTTGTTCGATGCACCGAACACTTCGAGTGGACGGATGCGGCCACGGCCGGACTGGAAGAAATAAAGGCACTCCTGGCCACAAACCCAGTCCTGACCGCGCCAAATACTGGCGAGCCCATGCTATTATAACTAGCGGCAACACACCAAGTTGTCAGCGCAGTGCTCGTCGTCAAACGAGAAGCAGACGGACACAAGTTCCCGCTCCAAAAGCCGGTATATTACGTGTCCACTATCCTCACTCCATGAAAATATCAGTACCCACACTATCAAAAGATAGTGTACGCGGTCTTCATGGCATCCCGGAAGCTACGACATTACTTTCAAGAATGTTCGATTACGGTGGCCTCCGAAGTACCACTCAATGATATAATAAATAACCGCGACGCAACGGGCCGAATTGCTAAATAGGCTATCGAGCTCCTTCCGTTCGACATAACATACAAACCACGACGGGCCATTAAGTCATAAGTACTGGCTTACTTTGTCACCGAATGGACATCAACCGAACTCCCTAAAGAGTACGACGCGTACTCCAATTGGATCATGCACTTCGACGGCTCTAAAATGCTAGCCGGATTGGGGGCGGGCATTGTCCTGACATCCCCCACCGGAGACACTATCCAATACATACTCAAAATATTATACACAGACTCCAACAATGCAGCCGAATACGAGGCTCTGTTGCATGGTCTTCGGATGGCAATCTCCATGGGCATACAATGCCTCGAAGTACGTGGGGACTCGAACCTTGCAATATCACAGATAAATGGAGACTTTGATGCCAAGGACCCGAAAATGGCGGCTTATCATAACGCCATCCTCAAATTGTCAGCTCGGTTCGAGGGGCTCGAATTCCACCATGTAATCAGAGAAAATGATCAAGCGGCGGATATCCTTGCCCCCATCGGTGCTAAACGCGACCCCGTCCCACCTAATATATTCTTGGGAAGGCTGTTCAAGCCGTCCGTGGTATGGGAAGGGGAGTCCGGCAACATTAGTCCGGTTCCGAATACAACCCTAGATTCCGAACCATCTGACGTAATCGGAGGCTCTGCCACCAAAATAACACCTTTGGCCCACGAAATCATGGCTGTCATCACCCCGTGGACTGAGCCCTTCTTAGCCTACCTAAATAGGCAAGAGCTCCCTGAGGACCAAAATGAGGCACGTTGTATTGTGCAACGCTCTAAGGCCTACAAAGTCCATGAAGGAGAGCTCTATAAGAAAAGTACTACCGGAGTGCTCCAAAGATGCATCTCCGAAGAGGAAGGGCGGCAGCTCTTATCCGAAATCCATTCCGGACTCGGCGGACACCACGCTGCAGCTCGGGCACTTGTATGAAAGGCCTTCCGTACAGGTTTTTACTGGCCAACAGCCCGAGCAGATGCACATGACCTTGTCCAACGTTGCATCGGTTGCCAACTCTTCGCCAATCAGAGCCATATGCCCCCTACCACTCTCCAAACAATCCCCATAACTTGGCCCTTTGCGGTCTGGGGGCTTGATATGGTCGGACCTCTCAAAGGGGGAAGCCATAAGAAAAAATACATATTGGTCATGGTGGACAAGTTCACCAAATGGATAGAAGCCAAACCAGTTAAAACGGCTGAATCCAGACCAGTGAAAGACTTTATATCAGGGGTCGTACACCATGATGTCCCCCACAGCATCATCACTGACAATGGCTTAAATTTCACAACCGATGAGGTGAAAACTTGGTGCGGCAACATGGGCATTAAGCTCGATTACGCCTCTATCTATCACCCCCAAACAAACGATCAAGTCGAACGTGCAAATGGTCTCATCATGAGTGGCATCAAACCCAGACTAGTGCGATTCTTGAAGGAATCAGACACGCATTCGGTCGAGGAGCTCGACTCCGTACTCTGGGGGCTGTGGACCACACCGAATCATACCACCGGATACACACCATTTTTTATGGTGTACGGCGCAGAAGTAGTGCTACCCTGCGACATAATCCATGACACACCTCGCGTGCGCATGTACGAAGACAAGGAAGCCGAGCTAGATCGGCAGGAAAACTTAGATGCTCTGGAGGAGGAGCGTGACATAGCAAAATCCCGTTCTGCATTCTATTAGCAACAAGCTCGAAGGTATCACAGCACAGAAGTATGGGCCAAAACTTATAACATTGGCGAACTAGTTCTACGCCTCCCTAAGAAGAAGAAGGACAAGCTCAAACCCAAGTGGGAGGGTCCCTTCATCATTGATAAAGTTCTCACCGGAGGAGCGTACCGTCTGTGCAATGCATTTGATAACAGACTCGAGCCGAACCCATGGAACGTGGCCAGACTCCGAAGATTCTATGCCTAGTGCCGAACTCAGGGTTCATCTCCTCACCTTCGCCGCTTCAATTATGTTCTCTTCCTTCCTTTCTCGCCTTCTTTTCCTTTCCACACACAGCCTTACAGAACTGCACGGATGCTTTGATCTCTCCGGCCGCACTATGCGTGCACACTATACCTGGGGGCTTCCTATACGGAAGCTAAATATAACCACTTTAATGGCTACCTGCCAGCCACACATGCATTTTCTTTCCATATGTGCCTTTTCTTCACTATTATATGCATCAATATGACTTAAGTTTTGGCCATGCTGGGTTGCCTGGCTCTTGTGTTTATGCCCTACATTCCCGTTAATTCGGCTAGGGAATAAGGGGAGGACCTGTGCGATTGCCGGTTCAGCCGGATGTGTACCTCGGACTGGGTGAAGACGAAAGCTAGCGTTCTTAAGGGAATATTCGGTCGGTGAACAAAAGATGTTTTCGTTTATTACAACGTGAATCCCCAGATGTTTTGTTTCCTACGCTTATGTTCGCAGTTCGGACATGCACATTGATGCATGCGCACCCAAAGAAAGGAACCCCTAACGGAACTATTCTCTCTGGAAGATGTTTCTTACTATCCATGTAATATAACATAACTAGTTGGGTACTTGTCTGTTCAAGCACTTATGACCCCTACGCCTGGTTTCCATGCATACCCTGTTTTTTCATAACTGTGCGGGTATTCGGATACACTCCGGACTGTCGGGTCCGGGGGCTGAAGCGAAAAGGTCCGCCATGACAAATGATTTTCAATCCGGCTAGGGACTACATAGGTCCATTTAAATTACATAGTCTCTTAGACTGGCTATATTCTTCCTCTGTACCATCCAACAGGCTGTCTAGCTTACAATCCTGTTGGGAATACTTTGCTGCTAACGCTACTTGGTCATATACCAGACTTACAGGTATCTCTTGCCCATCTGCCCCCACCGGTCCAACTTCGGCCATATGGTTCGGGTCAGCCTTCTCGTATCGCGTCTTCACCATGGCCCAGGCTTCCCTCGCACCTTGTTGGTAGGCTGATATCTTCCATAACTTGAAGCGCCGCCGTGCTCCTTTGAGCATCTCCACAAGCTCGCTCATGCCTCCTGGCAGGGAAGCGGATGGCCACAAGGCCTGGGCAATACCCTGCATCACCTGCTGCGTTCGTTCATGCAGTTGTGAAAGATCTTGCAGCATATCGCCTACGGATCCGGGAATCTCCTCTTCAGGACGACCCGTCAGCATACCTGCAGACATAACTCTGTCAATAAGCTTCCACGCCGAACTGTACTACAGTTCATTTAAGCACTTACTATAAATGCCGCATCGAAGCCTCCTGTTCTCCTTCACGGAGTCAGCGAGCTGTGCCCGAACATCTTTTAATTTGATGCTCAGTCGGATATTAGCATCTTGGAGATTATTTCTCTCTCGAATAGCCTGCGTCAGCACACGCTCGCCCGCCTTCAGCTGACTTCGCAGATGTGGCTCATTATCTTCCACAATTTTTGGATTCTCCCAGGGGTTGTCTGCAATATCTTTTGTTTGATTTATAAACCATGCCAAATACATAACTGGTGTACACCCTTACATATTTCGTTATCAAGGTTAGTCTTACCAGAAGAGGCCTTTTTGATTCCTCTTGTTCGGCAACAGCGGCCTTCAGCTGGGTCTTACATCCTCCAGTTCTTGAGATAAATGGGTATTCTTCTCTATAGGAACCTATGCATACAATGATCCTTAAATCAGTTGTGCCAACTGTTTCAAGTCTCAGGGGCTACTACTACACATACTTATCAGATTTTCTTACCCGTATATCCTTCGCATACTGGTCCATTTGTCAGGACCCCGACTCAATGCCACATCGATCTAGCATGTAACACCTCATATCACTTTGCGGCCTCACGCACGGTATCCCCACGGGTGTCGCCTTACCTTTGCCCGGGACCGTTTGCGCCTTTTGGCACATGTATATGATAGTGTCGCTAGCATCCATATGATAAGGAGCCCGGGCTGACATGGCTAGTCGTAAACCCAAAGTGGCACAAACTTAAAGGGACAGGCATCCATGACCCAGCGTCGAACGTGTCGGTCATCAGCGAGTGAATACAGGCTGTAGCACTGGGCTAGCAGGACTCCGGTGAACCGGGCTGTAGCGGGCTAACAGGACTCCGGTATTCATCGCGTGACATTTACCCGAAGGGACAGACACATGAACGAAGAAGGACACATGCCGGCCAGCCTAAGTGTTCCGGAGCAGTAACAAGCTACCATGGCTCAGTGGAAACACTAGGAGACATTTCCCGGTAAGAGAGGCTACTAAGGATAAACAACTAGATAGTCAGATCCCACACATACCAAGCATTTCAATAACATACACACAATATGCTCGATATGTGCAAATACAACATGGCATCACAACATGACTCTACGACTCAAGTATTTATTCAATAGGCTCCGAGGAGCGAGATATTACAAACATGGGTCTCATGACCCAACACTCAGAGCATACAATTCAAAGCACAAGCGGAAGCTTAACATGTATGAGTACAGACATCTACAAAAGGAAAAGGCTGAGAAGCCTGACTATCTACCAGATCCTGCCGAGGGCACAAGATCGTAGCTGAGGTAACAAGCTAAACGTCGAAGTCCACGCGGTACTACTAGCGAGACTGAAGTCTCTCTGCAAAAACATAAATTAAGCAACGTGAGTACAAATGTATCCAGCAAGACTTACATCAGAACTAACTACATATGCATCATTATCAACAAAGGGGATGGTGGGGTTTAACTGCAGCAAGCCAGCTTTGACTCGGTGGCTACCCTGAACTACGACTGCAAGTAACTCTTTTGAGGTGGCGCACACGAGTCCACATATTCACCATATCAATACACCACTATGGATCCGCTCCCATCTCCCTACGAGAATGCCATCCATAGCACTCACGCTTATCTTGCGTATTTTAGAGTATCCACTTTCACTTGTCTATGAACTGTACAGGCAACCCAGAAGTCCTTTACCGCGGACATGGCTATTCGAATAGATCATATTAACCCTGTAGGGGTGTACTTCTTCACACACGCTCTCACCACTTACCACCGTTTACACGACATGTACTCGGCAACCTTCAAGCGGAAGCCCAGCGAGGGTGTCGGCCACGACCTGACTAACCACACAAGTCTCTCATCCAGGTTTATCGCCTATTCGGGTTCCATCCGCAAGGAGATCCGGCCGGGGTGTCTCTCACGGCCCCAAATGATGTGAGCAGGGTTCCCAAGCCCACCATCCGGGTGCCACTTGGTACACCGTGCCACTGTGCCTAGTCTGTCCCAAGCCCACCTGTACCGGGTGCCACTTGGTAGACTACTAACACTACCTACAAACACCAGAAACTAGTTGCAACTCCTGAACAGAGATCATGTTGATTAATAAGTCGAGAGAGTCAATTAAGGATCCCAATGTGTGGTAGTAGCTGTTCATGGATCACAAACACAGAACTCAGTTCCTGAGGACGGCTGCAATGAGACAACCCACCATGTACTCCTACATGGCCTCTCACCGCTACCTTTACCAAATCGTGTTCACACATTTAGCTCTCAACAGTAGGACATGTTCACACACCTCCGATTCATCCCCGATGAATCAGACCTGACACAACTCTAAGCAATAGCAGGCATGACAACAAGCATGAATGAGTAGGCACATCAGGGCTCAAACAACTCCTACTCATGCTAGTGGGTTTCATCTATTTACTATTGCAATGACATCTCATGCAAAGGATAAAGGGGTTCAGCTACCGCAGCAAGTAACAGATGTATCGGTGTTGTCCTAATGCAGTAAAAGAGAGCAGGGGCGAGAGAGTGGGATCTTATCGGAATGAACAAGGGGGTTTTGCTTGCCTGGCACTTCTGAAGATAGCATTGAGTCTTCATTAGTGTCAATGATCACAACATCGGAACATCATCTACCGAGAGGAAGAACACAATCAATGCAATGCACAATATGATGCATGATCATGACATGGCAATATCCTGTGGTTTGAGCTAATGCAACTAGCAACAAGTTAAATGAAGTTGGTTTGAATCCAAAATTCAAATCCAAACTCCATATGTGAAGGTTTAAATGCCATTTATATGATTTGTACTAAACAGCAGCCATAAGTTGCTCTAACATGCATGCAAATGGTACAGATGGATAGATTGGATTTTTCTGATCATTTTTCATATATAAATTATTTCATTTGGAGTTACGGTTGAATTTCTATGAATTTTAGAAGTTTATACTATTTTCTGAAATTTATAAATCATTTCCTGATTTATTTTAAATCCAGAAATACTTTACTGCGTCAGCATGACCCCTGCGTGACGTCAGCAAGTCAACACGGTTGACCAGAGTCAAACCTGACGTGTGGGGTTGGTCAACTGCCAAGTCTTCACGGTCAACACTGGCACGTGGGTCCCGCTGGGTTAATAAACTAATCTTAACCAGGAAAATTAGCCCGTTGAGTTAAACATGCGGGTCCCACTGTCAGTGACCCTAGGGGGGGTTAGTTAGGTGCTAATGATGGTGCCACGTCATCAGCCACCGGAGTTGGATGCCGGCGACCAAACCAAACGGCGGAGGATCGCCAGAGTTGCTCGGAATGGCACTAACAAGCACCGTTTCGCGCGTGGTTTGCGGCTACGGCGAGCTGGCGGTGCGACGCATCTAAAGGAGGCAGCGGGAGGTGCCGGGGTGCAGTGTAGCGGCGGCGGCGACGGGCGGAGTGGCGGCCGGAGTTCGGCCGGGTGCGGGAACGCGGCTGCGGCGCTCGAGAGAGCGAGTTGGGGTGCGGGTTGGGTTCCTGGCGAGGTCTGGAGCACCTTCACGTGCCCAGGAGCGACGAACACGGCCTCTGGCCACGGCGGTGACATGGTCAGTGGCGGCCAGAGATCGGGCGCGGTGGAAACGGCGGCTACGGCGGCCAAACATGCACGGGAGCTAGGGGGAGAGGAAGAGGAGCTCACCGCGAAGCCGGAGGGAGTCTCAGCGAGCTCGGGGATGCGTCGGAGACGACGAATGGGCGCTGGCGATCTCGGTGACCGAGAGGTTGAAGACGACGGCATTGATGGCGAAGTAGAGCTCCCGGTGATGCGTGGATCGACGAGGAAGAAGAGGGGGTCGAGGGGAAGCTATTGGGCACGTCGGAGAAGCGAGGGGGAGGCGGTGGCGGCGGCAGCAGCAAGCGGTGGCGACGAGCTCCGCTCGGTGGGAGAGAGAGGGAGCGAGAGGAGGGGATGGTGACGAGAGAGCGAATGAGGGGGTTCCAGGGGGTGGGTGGCGTCGTCTAGGAGCACCGGGGAGGAGCCAGGCAGGCAGGGAGGGAGGAGGTGGCCGGGGCGCGTGCCCGTCCTCCTGGTGTCAGGACCCTGACCCGATGCCACATCGATCTAGCATGTAACACCTCATATCACTTTGCGGCCTCACACACGGTATTCCCACGGGAGTCGTCTTACCTTTGCCCGGGGCCGTTTGCGCCTTTTGGCACACGTATATGATAGTGTCGCTAGCATCCATATGGTAAAGATCCCGGGCTGACATGGCTAGTCGTAAACCCAAAGTGGCACAGACTTACAGGGACAGGCATCCATGACCCAGCATCGAACGTGTCGGTCATCAGCAAGTGAATCCTGGCTATAGCACTGGGCTAACAGGACTCCGGTATCCATCACGTGACATTTCCCCGAAGGGACAGACACAGGAACGAAGAAGGACACATGACGGCCAGCCTAAGTGTTCCGGAGCAGTACAAGCTACCAAGGCTCAGTGGAGACACTAGGAGACATTTCCCGATAAGAGAGGCTACTAAGAATAAACAACTAGATAGTCACATCCCACACATACCAAGCATTTCAATCATACACACAATATGCTCGATATGTGCAAATACAACAAGGCATCACAACATGACTCTACGACACCAGTACTTTATTTAAGGCTCAGAGAGCCTTACATATCATACACACAAGTACGGGTCACACGACCCAGCATTCAAGTCACACAGACATACAAGCCAACAGCGGAAGTAACTTGTCTGAGTACAGACAAGTAGTAAAATAAAAGAGGCTTGGAAAGCCTGGCTATACTACGTGGTCCTTCACAAGCTCAGGGTCACCACCTGGGCCTCGGTCTACTCATCGATGTCAACGTCTACAAAGAACCCATCAGAAGGCGTTGCAGCGTCTTCTGAAAAATGTAAATTAAAGCAACATGAGTACAAAGGTACTCAGCAAGACTTACATCAGATCCTACATACATGCACATTATCAAGAAGGGTTGGTGGGGTTATTGCAGCAAGCCAGCTTTGATTATTGGCTAAGCTATCCTACGATACACCAACTTGAAATGGTTTTGCACACACGAGTCCACTGCTCACCATTCCAATACACCACCGAGGATCCACCTCCATCATCCTACGGAAGAACCATCCTCGGCCACTATCCTTGAGATTTTTAGTAGTATCCATTCACTTGTCTATGAACTGTATAGGCAACCAAGTAGTCCTTTACCGCGGACGCGGCGATTTGAATAGATAATGTTAACCCTGCAGGGGTGTACTTCTTCATACACGCTCTCACCACTTACCGCCGTTTACACGACATGTACTCGGCAACCTTCAAGAGGAAGCCCAAACGTGGGTGTCGGCCACGACCTACCTAAACACCTAAGTCTCTAGTCCAGGTTTATCACCTATCCAGGTTCCATCCGCAGGGAGTCCGGCCGAGGTTTCCCATACGGCCCCGAACAATGTGTACAGGGTTCCGTGACACCTAACGGGTGCCCGGTATTCCCGGCCACGTACCTACTGCATCACAGCCCACCCCTATGGTCTGCGCTATCCACGGCCTCCAGTAGGCTACAAACACCAGAAACTACTTGCAACTCCTGGACAGAGGACTAGGGTGAATAAGAAGCCGAGACGGTCCATTGGTTTCGGGCCCAATGCATGGTAGTAGCTGATTCTTAAATCACACATACAGATCTCAGTGCCTAAGGATGGCTTCAATGAAACAACCCACCATGTACTCCTACATGGCCTTTCATCAATACCTTTACCAAATCATGTTCACCACATCACTCTCATTACCGGCATGATCATTTCACTTTGCCCATCACCCAGATGAACCAGACCTGACACGACTCGAAGCATAGCAGGCATAGCAAGGTAGGAACAACACATACATATGGCTCAATCAACTCCTACACATGCTAGTGGGTTTCATCTAGTTACTGTGGCAATGACAGGTCATGCAGAGGAAATGGGTTCAACTACCGTAGCACACAGCAGTTTGAAACACGTTGTCTTAATGCAGTAAAAGAGAGCAGGAGCGGGAACATGGGATTGTATCGATATGATCAAATGGTTGGTTGCTTGTCTGATGGGTCGATGCACTGATATTGTTCTTCGTTGGGGTAATCACGATACACCTCAGGGGCAGGACCCGCCGCAGAGAGCACCGATACACAACATCACCAAACAATATGCAACAATATGATGCATGCATGAAACATGGCAATATGAGTGTGTTGGGCTAATGCAACTAAAACAAGATGGGTTTGAACCATTTTGAACCAAAGATTCAATTTCCAAACTCATATATGGTTATTTAAGGTGCTTTAACTTGTTCTGCAATAAACAGTAGGTTAGCTTGTTTAAACATGCATGAAAACTAGTACAGATGGATAGGTTGGATTTTTCTAATCATTTTTCATCTATAACACTTTGCATTTGGAGCTATGGTTGAATTACTATGATTTTTTGAAGTTTAGAACATTTTTTGAAAATTTATAAATCATTTTAGATTTATTTTAATTCCAGAAAAGGATTACTGCGTCAGCATGATGTCATGCCGACCTCAGCAGGTCAACAGGCCGGTCCAGGTCAAACTGACCAGTGGGTCCAGGGTGTCAGTGCAGTTAGTTTAACTAAAATTAATTAGAACTAAGCCGGATTAGTTAACAGGGCTGGGCCCCACCTGTCATTGACTCAACAGAGTCAACCAGGGCCCACCCGTGGTCAAAGTCAAGTCGGCTGCACCGGCGTTTAGCCGCCGGCGAGCCCGACGCGGCGGCGGGAGTGATTTTGGCCGTTCCGGCCACCAAATGGGTCACGGAAGGCATCTAAGTGGAGCTGGGGACAAACCGCAGCTCTTGGTGTAGTTAGTTGGGGTCGGGGTGGCCGGAATCGGCGCCGGCGATGACCTAGGCGGCCGCCGGAGTTCGGGTGGAGGCGAACTCGGGGCTAGGGTGTGCGGTGAGGTGCGGGGAGTGTATGGTTAGACCCTACGCGATGTGGTGAGTGCGATGGACACCGAGAGGTGACCGGAGGATGGCCGGGAGCACGTCGGCGACGATCTCCGCGGCGGTGCGTGCGGGTGATCTTCGTGCAGTTGCTACACAGCTCGAGGGCGAGAGAGGAAGGGAAGGGGAGGTAGCTAGGCTCACAGGGCACTCGTGGAGGCAACTGGCGGGGTCGGGGGCGGACTGATGCGGCGACGGCGTTGAAGGGGATCTCCGGTGGCGGCGGACTCGGGCGATGTCGGTGCGGTGGACTCGGGCCACACGAGCACGCGGGGCTCGGCTAGCTCGACGAAGAGGATGGCGGCGGAGCTCCTAGACACGGCGAGACGGAACACGGTCGGTGGGGAGCACGGCTACGACGATGGGGCGGCAGCGGTGGCGTCGGCCATGGCTGGGGAGCGCAAGGGAGAGGAGCTGGGGGGAGGAGCTGGTGTCTGCGGGGTCGGGGAGAGGGAGAGGGGTCGATCCCCGTCATCAGCTGGACGAGGGGAGCGGCGAGGCGGCAGGCAGCTGCGTGGCACCCATGCGGTGCTCGCGGCCGAGCACCTGTCTGCCTGCCTGGCCGAGCCAAGCAGCTCGCTAGCGCGGCAGCTGGGCTAGGCCCGCAGGTGGGCCGGTTAGTAGGCGCCAGGTAAGGTTTTCTTCCTATTTTCCTGTTTCTGCTTTTATTATGTAATTTTGTTAAATTTCTAAAAATACCTAGGCAACTCCAAAATTTACCAAACTGCACCTGGTCCTTAGTTGGAATATTTCTAGGAAGGAACATTTTAGTTTGGGAATATTTGAGCATTTGAAATATTTTATAAATTTTAAATGCCCAAATTCAAATATTTATGACTTAATACAAAGACCTTAGGATGACCTAGAAAATTGTGCATCACTTTTGGCAGAGGTGCTGAACCAAGACAAAAATGATGGACATTTTGGAAGGGCATTTCAGGTTCATTGAAAATATTTTTAGTAAACCCTAGTTGGATTCAGAGGGGGCTGGGGTTCTGTCATCCCCATTTCAAGTTTCTGTTGAGAAAAATAGACATGATGCAACACTCTAATGCATGAACTAGCTAGGGTGTGACAACTCACCCCCACTCAAAAGAATCTCGTCCCGAGATTTAGGTTTCTCCGGAAAGAAGGCGGGGTACTCAAGTCGAAGACGATCCTCCCTTTCCCAAGTTGCTTCCTTCTCAGAATGGTGCGACCATTGAACCTTGATAAACTTGATATTATGATGTCGAGTGGTACGCTCGGCTTGATCAAGGATACGAACAGGGTACTCTCGATACGTGAGGTTATCTTGAAGATCAAGCGTTTCGTGGTCCACTCCATGGATAGGATCCGAGAAGCAACGCCTGAGTTGAGAAACGTGGAAGATATCGTGGACTCTGGAAAGATGCGGAGGTAGTTCTAATTGGTAGGCAACTTCTCCTCGTTTAGCGAGAATGCGAAAGGGTCCAATGTAATGAGGAGCCAATTTGCCTTTGATACCGAAACGATGGGTTCCCTTCCAAGGAGTAACCCGAAGGTAAGCCTTCTCGTCAACCTCAAAGGTCATATCTTTATGTTTTCGGTCGTATTGACTCTTTTGACGAGATTGGGCTGTTTTCAACTTTTCACGAACAATGCGAACTTGATCTTCTGCTTCCTGGATCATGTCCGGGCCAAAGAATTGTCTTTCCCCGGTTTCTGACCAGTTAAGAGGCGTTCGACACCTTCGTCCATAGAGAACTTCAAAAGGGGCTTTACCCAAGCTTGATTGATAGCTGTTGTTATAAGCAAATTCGGCAAATGGAAGGCATTTCTCCCAATCCATTCCGAATGAGATAACAGAAGCTCGAAGCATGTCTTCTAGAATCTGGTTGACACGTTCTACTTGACCACTTGATTGAGGGTGAAAAGCAGTGCTAAAGGAAAGGCGGGTTCCCATAGTATTTTGGAAACTTTCCCAAAATCGAGAGGTGAAGAGACTTCCTCGATCCGAGTTAATTTCCAGTGGAACACCATGGAGAGACACTATTCGGGAGATGTACAAGTCTGCTAATTGACTAGCGGTTATACTCTCGCGAACAGGTAGGAAATGGACTACTTTGGAAATACGATCGACAACAACGAAGATAGCGTTATTCCCTCTCTTGGTCTTGGGAAAACCGGTAATGAAATCCATACCAATTTTGTCCCATTTCCATTCAGGAATAGCTAAGGGTTGAAGGGTGCCAGCAGGCCGTTGATGCTCCGCTTTTACACGACGACAGACGTCGCAACTAGCAATATACTGAGCAATTTCTCTCTTCATCCTAGTCCACCAGAACCTCTGGCGTAGGTCCTGATACATCTTGGTACTACCGGGATGAATGGTGAGAGGAGATTCATGAGCTTCTTTTAGGATCAATCGCCTCAGGTTTCGCACTTTGGGAACCACTAGACGGTTCCCAAAGTATACGACTCCTTGATCATCAATGGAGAAACAATTCGCAACTCCTTTCTTGATGTTTCTTTTGATGCGGGAAATCCCCGGATCTACCTTCTGCGCTTTGATGATCTGATCCGTAAGGATAGGTTTCGCCACCAAGGTGGAAAGGAATCCTTGAGGAACAATGTGAAGGTTAAGCTTCCGAAATTCCTCATGGAGAAGCGGTTGACTTTGTTGAAACATCAGATTATTACAATAAGATTTACGACTTAGTGCATCTGCCATGACGTTGGCTTTTCCTGGGGTGTAGGTTATCCCTTAGTCGAAATCCGTAATCAACTCAACCCAACGTCTTTGCCTGAGATTCAAATCCGGTTGGGTGAAGATGTACTTCAGACTTTGGTGATCGGTGAAGATTTCGCAACGATTACCGAGGTAATGTCGCCAGGTTTTAAGTGCATAGACTACAGCTGCAAGCTCTAGATCATGAGTAGGATAATTCTCCTCATGTGGGTGTAATTGCCGTGAAGCATAAGCAATTACGTGTCGATCTTGCATGAGAATGCAACCTAGTCCTTGTCGCGAGGCGTCGCAATAGATGACAAAGTCCTTAGAAAAATCTGGTGGTACCAATACAGGAGCAGATGTCAGGCGTCTTTTCAGCTCCTGAAAGCTGTGCTCACATTGTGGAGTCCACTCGAACTTTTTATCTTTCTTGAGGAGTTTAGTTAGAGGTTTGGCAACTTTGGAGAAGTTCTCGACAAAGCGGCGACAATAGCTCGCTAAGCCAAGGAAACTCCGAACTTGCTTGACCGATTCAGGTGGAGTCCAATTTAGGACGGCTTGAACTCGCTCGGGGTTAACAGCAATACCTTTACCAGAAATTACATGTCCTAGAGAGGTCACTTCTGGCAACCAAAATTCACATTTAGAGAACTTGGCATAAAGGTGATGCTCTCGAAGTTTCATCAACACTAGCCTTAGATGTTCGGCATGTTCTTCCTCATTCTTGGAGTAGATGAGTATATCATCGAGGTAGACCACGACGAATTTATCCAAATACTCCATGAAGATTGAGTTCATTAACCGAGAAAAGGTGGCTGGGGCATTGGTTAAACTGAAGGACATGACGGTGTACTCGTATTGGCCATAACGAGTAACAAAGGCCGTTTTAGGAATGTCCCCGTTCCGGATTTTGATTTGATGGTAGCCCAATCACAAATCCATTTTAGAGAAGACTGAGGATCCAGCGAGCTGATCATACAGGTCGTTGATCCTGGGGAGCGGATACTTGTTCTTGATTGTGACCTGGTTGACTGGTCGATAATCTACAACCATCTGGTCCATACCATCCTTCTTCTTGACGAAGAGGACGGGGCAATCCCATGGAGACGAACTAGGATGGATGAAACCCTTTTTCAAGGACTCATCGAGTTGTTTCTTAACTTCGGCTAGTTCAAAAGGTGCCATCTTATAGGGTCTTCTAGAAATTGGGACAGTTCCTGGAATGAGATCTATCACGAACTCAACATCTCTGTCAGGTGGAACACCCGGCAATTCTTCTGGGAAGACATCCGGGAAGTCACGGACTACCGGAACGTCTTCAAGGTCTGGCAACGGACTAGCATTAAGAGAATATAGCTGTCGCTTAGCTACTCGGGTCAAGACATTGACTATCTTTCCCGAAGGATGTGTGAGTTGAACAGTCCTAGAGAAACAATCAATTTTGGCATGATGGGCTAACATCCAGTCCATGCCAAAAATGATATTAATATCCTAAGATTTGAGAGCTATCAAAGATGCGAGAAAAACAAGTCTGTCGACTTGAATTGCATTTCCATGGCTTACTCTAAAGGTTTGCCATCTAGAACCAGGAGTAGAAATTTCCATAGTGGACGACATGTCACAAAATGCGGTGTTATGCAAACGAGCATAATTTTCGGATATGAAAGAATGAGATGCTCCAGTATCGAAAAGAACAGATGCCGGGTGGCAATTAACAAGGAGCATACCAAGAACGACGCTGGGATCCTCTTGAGCTTCTTCGGCCGAGATACAGTTGACATGGCCACGTGCAGCGGTGGCCGGCTTCGCGTAGAACACTTTCCCTGTCGGCTTGCCACGGCCAACAGCTTTTCCAGATTGGTTGGGGTTGGTCCGGGGACACTCGCGCAGATAGTGGCCCGGTTCCCCACATTTAAAGCAAGTCACAGAGCTGATACGTGGAGGAGCATTGTTGGTTGGACCACCATAGGGCTTGGCTGGTGTAAACTGTTGGGCGGGGCGAGGCGCCTGAAAGGATGGCCTCGGTGTGAACCTGGGTGGCAGGGCAGTGTTACGCACCCACACGCGGCGCTTCTGAGGACCAGCACCGGATGAGGAACCCATGTCACGGCCATGCTTGCGTGTTGCTTCATAATCAGTCTGACCAGACTCAGCACTGATGGCTTTGTTAACAGGCTTCTGAAAAGATGTGCACTCATGCAGACGGAGGTCGCGGCGAAGCTCAGGACTAAGTCCCTTACGGAACCTTGCTTGCTTCTTGGCATCAGTAGAGACTTCCTCAGTTGCATATCGTGCAAGGTTACCGAACTCCCTGCTGTAAGCATCCACAGAAAGTAGACCTTGAGTGAAACTGCAGAACTCCTCATGTTTACGGTCCATGAGACCCTCCGAAATGTGATGTTCATGGAAAGCCTCGCTGAATTCAGCCCAAGTAGTGACATGGCCCGCTGGGCGCATAGCTCCATAGTTCTCCCACCATAGACTGGCGGGGCCTTCAAGATGATATGCAGCAAAGGTGACCTTATCAGCCTCAGCTACTAGCGCAGAATGCAGTTTGTGAGTAATACTGCGAAGCCAGTCATCGGCGTCGAGAGGCTCGACGGAGTGGTGGAAAATGGGTGGATGTAACTTGATGAAATCACTGAGTGACACCAAGTTATTCCTCTGATGGTGTGCCGTGTGTTGCTCGATGCGCTCCAACAAACGGTTAGTCTCCCGCTTGTTTCTCTCGGCTTCCAGCATAACTTCGGCCAGAGAGGGAGGGTGAGGCAGGTTTGTTCCCCCAACTCTGCTGCCTTCGGCCTACTCTGGGGGAGCAGGGTTGGTGCGGGTGTTAACCATCCTAGGAAAACAAAGCAATGGTTTAGTCCAGGATGATAGGATTCTGACATAGAAATGTAGAATGTACTGGATAACTTGGAATGTAAGATGAGCATCCGTATGACATGGTAGATACAGAAACTGCTTCTTTTATTCCATCGTCATACACACCATACAAGGTTTAGTACAGAACCAAACAAAGTACTACTACGGTGAAATTAGGATTACATCTCATCGGAGGCATTCCGAGCTCCTATACATTATTTTTCTACACCTCCGGAAGGCGGTACAAACTAAGGCATATCCCACGAGTCACGCAGGATGGTGGACGATACAGCTAGTACGATACTAGTGATACTACTACTAACTCAGACAGCTCCGTAGTAGTCTTCATAGAAGTCACCTCCATAGCCTGGAAGCTCAACGTGATCATCCGGAAACAGTCGGTCCCGTGGAGCTTGTGGACCATAGGGGCTAGGATGTGGTCTTGGGCCAATAAACGGTGGCCTACGGGGACCACGAGGTGGGGTGATGCCTCCTACATCACGCCAATCCATCACGTCTGGCAGAGCAGATCTCACAGGATAGAGATCTCGCATATCCATATATCCAGCTTGCACAGCCGGTGCAAACCGAGTCAAAGTGGCCCAATGATCAGCACGGGTATTGAAAAGCTCTAGTCTCAAGGCCCGATTTTCACGGTCCTTGTCTTCAAGCAACTGTGCAGTGGTGCGGGTCCGTGAATCCTCATGAGTGGAGTCAGCATAGATAGCCTGGAGATACCCTTGTGCTCCTGGAAGTGATGCTGGCATATACCGGAAGTCAGAGTCCCGAAATAGGCCAGTCCTGACTCGCATGATGGTCATCATAGAGTAGGCAGCATCCTGCATAGCCATCTCAATAGTAACCCCGAGTCCATAGGAGTAGTGGAGGGGCTCGGTAGATCCAGGATAAGATGGAAATATCCTGACAGTGCAAAGATATTGACTTTGATTAAAGTCTCGGAATTGCTCTTCGACCGTGTACTCAGGATACCAACGGTATCGAGCCTCAGTCATTACCCTGACCAACATAGCAGTATGGCCGGGTACATCTAGACATCGAGTCAAACGAACCACTTGATTCTGAGGACGGGTCGCCATCTGGAAAATGATAAACATAAGATATTAAGATTTCCAGCAGAAATTGGACAGCATAACGGCTGTAAATGCTCAAAAGGGATTTTGAGGCATTTGACAAAGAATTGCATAGACACTCAACAACATCATATCAAGGTTCTGGGTCCATCTTAGCAACATAATGGGGTAGTAGAGCTGAACTAGGCTTGTATCCATCAAACCTATAAGGTACTACTGATTAGTAACACGTGAACCTAATAGAGAGGAGGGATCCTAGTCCTTAACCCCCGGTAGAAGAATAGACTGACTCAGATCAGAATGTTATGAGATAAAGGAGTAAAAAGAGCCTTACGTTCCATCCCACAAACAATTCCCCTATATATAACTAAAGAATTTCTAGACTCAACATCGACCAGTTTGGCTTGGAGAACCTACAGGCAGTCTGGCTCTGATGCCAACGCTGTCAGGACCCCGACCCGATGCCACATCGATCTAGCATGTAACACCTCATATCACTTTGCGGCCTCACGCACGGTATTCCCACGGGTGTCGTCTTACCTTTGCCCAGGACCGTTTGCGCCTTTTGGCACACGTATATGATAGTGTCGCTAGCATCCATATGGTAAAGAGCCCGGGCTGACATGGCTCGTCGTAAACCCAAAGTGGCACAGACTTACAGGGACAGGCATCCATGACCCAACATCGAACGCGTCGGTCATCAGCAAGTGAATCCGGGCTGTAGCACTGGGCTAACAGGACTCCGGTAAACTGGGCTGTAGCGGGCTAACAGGACTCCGGTATCCATCGCGTGACATTTCCCCGAAGGGACAGACACAGGAACGAAGAAGGACACATGCCGGCCAGCCTAAGTGTTCCGGAGCAGTAGCAAGCTACCAAGGCTCAGTGGAGACACTAGGAGACATTTCCCGGTAAGAGAGGCTACTAAGAATAAACAACTAGATAGTCAGATCCCACACATACCAAGCATTTCAATCATACACACAATATGCTCGATATGTGCAAATACAACAAGGCATCACAACATGACTCTACGACACCAGTACTTTATTTAAGGCTCAGAGAGCCTTACATATCATACACACAAGTACGGGTCACACGACCCAGCATTCAAGTCATACAGACATACAAGCCAACAGCGGAAGTAACTTGTCTGAGTACAGACAACTAGTAAAATAAAAGAGGCTTGGAAAGCCTGGCTATACTACATGGTCCTTCACAAGCTCTGGGTCACCACCTGGGCCTCGGTCTACTCATCGATGTCAACGTCTATGAAGAACCCATCAGAAGGGGTTGCAGCGTCTTCTGAAAAATGTAAATTAAAGCAACATGAGTACAAAGGTACTCAGCAAGACTTACATCAGATCCTACAATCATGCACATTATCAAGAAGGGTTGGTGGGGTTATTGCACCAAGCCAGCTTTGATTATTGGCTAAGCTATCCTACGATACACCAACTTGAAATGGTTTTGCGCACACGAGTCCACTACTCACCATTCCAATACACCACCGAGGATCCACCTCCGTCATCCTACGGAAGAACCATCTTCGGCACTCACGCTTATCTTGAGATTTTTAGTAGTATCCATTCACTTGTCTATGAACTGTATAGGAAAACAAGTAGTCCTTTACCCCGGACGCGGCTATTTGAATAGATAATGTTAACCCTGCAGGGGTGTACTTCTTCATACACGCTCTCACCACTTACCGCCGTTTACACGACATGTACTCGGCAACCTTCAAGCGGAAGCCCAACGTGGGTGTCGGCCACGACCTACCTAAACACCTAAGTCTCTAGTCCAGGTTTATCGCCTATCCAGGTTCCATCCGCAGGGAGTCCGTCCGAGGTTTCCCATACGGCCCCGAACGATGTGTACAGGGTTCCATGACACCTAACGGGTGCCCGGTATTCCCGGCCACGTACCTACCGCATCACAGCCCACCCCTACGGTCAGCGCTGTCCACGGCCTTCAGTAGGCTACAAACACCAGAAACTACTTGCAACTCCTGGATAGAGGACTAGGGTGAATAAGAAGCCGAGAGGGTCCATTGGTTTCGGGCCCAATGCATGGTAGTAGCTGATTCTTAAATCACACATACAGATCTCAGTGCTTAAGGACGGCTTCAATGAAACAACCCACCATGCACTCCTACATGGCCTTTCATCGATACCTTTCCCAAATCGTGTTCACCACATCACTCTCATTACCGGCATGATCATTTCACTCTAGCCCATCACCCAGATGAACCAGACCTGACACGACTCTAAGCATAGCAGGCATAGCAAGGTAGGAACAACACATACATATGGCTCAATCAACTCCTACACATGCTAGTGGGTTTCATCTAGTTACTGTGGCAATGACAGGTCATGCAGAGGAAATGGGTTCAACTACCGTAGCACACAGTAGTTTGAAATGCGTTGTCTTAATGCAGTAAAAGAGAGCAGGAGTGGGAACATGGGATTGTATCGATATGATCAAATGGTTGGTTGCTTGCCTGATGGGTCGATGCACTGATATTGTTCTTCGTTGGGGTAATCACGATACTCCTCGGGGGCAGGACCTGCCGCAGAGAGCACCGATACACAACATCACCAAACAGTATGCAACAATATGATGCATGCATGAAACATGGCAATATGAGTGTGTTGGGCTAATGCAACTAAAACCAGATGGGTTTGAAGCATTTTGAACCAAAGATTCAATTTCCAAACTCATATATGGTCATTTAAGGTGCTTTAACTTGTTCTGCAATAAACAGTAGGTTAGCTTGTTTAAACATGCATGAAACCAGTACAAATGGATAGGTTGGATTTTTCTGATCATTTTTCATATATAACACTTTGCATTTGGAGCTATGGTTGAATTACTATGATTTTTTGAAGTTTAGAACATTTTCTGAAAATTTATAAATCATTTTAGATTTATTTTAATTCCAGAAAAGGATTACTGCGTCAGCATGATGTCATGCTGACCTCAGCAGGTCAACAGGCCGGTCCAGGTCAAACTGACCAGTGGGTCCAGGGTGTCAGTGCAATGAGTTTAGCTAAAAATTAATTAGAACTAAACCAGATTAGTTAACAGGGCTGGGCCCCACCTGTCATTGACTCAACAGAGTCAACAAGGGCCCACCCGTGGTCAAAGTCAAGTTGGCTGCACCGGCGTTTAGCCGCCGGCGAGCCCGACGCGGCGGCGGGAGTGATTTTGGCCGTTCCGGCCACCAAATGGGTCGCGGAAGGCATCTAAGTGGAGCTGGGGACAAACCGCAGCTCTTGGTGGAGTTAGTTGGGGTCGGGGTGGCCGGAATCGGCGCCGGCGACGACCTAGGCGGCCGCCGGAGTTCGGGTGGAGGCGAACTCGGGGCTAGGGTTTGCGGTGAGGTGCGGGGAGTGTATGGTTAGACCCTACACGACGTGGTGAGTGCGATGGACACCGAGAGGTGACCGGAGGATGGCCGGGAGCACGTCGGCGACGATCTCTGCGGCGGTGCGTGCGGGTGATCTTCGTGTAGTTGCTACACAGCTCGGGGGCGAGAGAGGAAGGGAAGGGGAGGTAGCTAGGCTCACAGGGCACTCGTGGAGGCAACCAGCGGGGTCGGGGACGGACTGATGCGGCGACGGCGTTGAAGGGGATCTCCGGCGACGGCGGACTCGGGCGAAGTGGGTGCGGTGGACTCGGGCCACACGAGCACGCGGGGCTCGGCTAGCTCGACGAAGAGGATGGCGGCGGAGCTCCTAGACACGGCGAGACAGAACACGGACGGCGGGGAGCGCGGCAACGGCAATGGGGCGGCGGCGGTGGCGTTGGCCATGGCTGGGGAGCGCGAGGGAGAGGAGCTGGGGGGAGGAGCTGGTGTCTGCGGGGTCGGGGAGAGGGAGAGGGGTCGATCCCCGTCATCAGCTGGACGAGGGGAGCGGCGAGGCGGCGGGCAGCTGCGTGGCACCCATGCGGTGCTCGCCGCCGAGCACCTGCCTGCCTGCCTGGCCGAGCCAAGCAGCTCGCTGGCGCGGCAGCTGGGCTGGGCCGGCAGGTGGGCCGGTTTGTAGGCGCCAGGTAAGGTTTTCTTCCTATTTTCCTGTTTCTGCTTTTATTCTGTAAGTTTGCTGAATTTCTAAAAATACCTAGGCAACTTCAAAATTTACCAAACTGCACCTGGTCCTTAGTTGGAATATTTCCAGCAAGGAACATTTTAGTTTGGGAATATTTGAGCATTTGAAATATTTTATAAATTTTAAATGCCCAAATTCAAATATTTATGACTTAATACAAAGACCTTAGGATGACCTAGAAAATTGTGCATCACTTTTGGCAGAGGTGCTGAACCAAGACAAAAATGATGGACATTTTGGAAGGGCATTTCAGGTTCATTGAAAATATTTTTAGTAAACCATAGTTGGATTCAGAGGGGGCTGGGGTTCTGTCGTCCCCATTTCAAGTTTCTGTTGAGAAAAATAGACATGATGCAACACTCTAATGCATGAACTAGCTAGGGTGTGACACCTGGCAGGGAGGAAGACGACAGGGGAGGGGCCAGGTGGGCTGGGCCGCACAGGTGGGCTGCCAGCTGGGCCGGTTGGTGGCGCCAGGTAAGTTTATTCTCTCCCTCTCTTATTTTTGTTTTCTATTTTCTGTTATATGCTGGGCTTTATTAAAAATATCTAGGTACTTCCAAAAATCATGAAACTGCTCAATGTCACTTTTTGGAATATTTCCAACAGCAACATTTCAGTTTGTGATTATTTGAGCATTTAAAATATTATTTAGCAATTAAATGCCCAAATGCAAATACCATATGATTTAATTCAAAAAAATCCAGAATGGCCTAGAAAAAATGTGCACCATTTTTGGGAGAGGTTCTAGACCAATGCAAAAATGATGAACTTTTCTGAAGGGCATTTTGGGTTCATTGAGAATATTTTTATTTGAACCTAATTGATTTGATCTAGTGCTAGGGTTTGGACAATCCCCATTTCAGGTTGAAGAGAAATTTAAACATGATGCACACATGGAGCTAGCCTAGTGCATTACGAGAATTAGGGATGTGACAACTCACCCACACTAAACAAGAATCTCGACCCGAGATTCAAGACGTGTGGTAAGAAGATAGAGGGGACACAAAGCTAGCACAATCTTCATGATCCAGGTTGCACTTCATAAGAACCTTGATTCCATCATCATCTTGTCTCGACGTCTTGCTCTGAGAACTGCAACTAACAAGACAAGAAGAGGAAAGGAAAACTCTAGAAGAATTGATCTTCTTGAAGACCGAACAACTCAGGATCAACTCATGGGATGAGACATAGCAGCATCCCCCGAGCTGAGACACGAGGCATACATCTAGAGGGATGGAGTGGAAGAGATGACGAGGGTTCACTAAGTAGACAATAATTCCACACTTAAGAAGGTGGTGAACGATTGTCAACGTAGCGAGGATTTGAGTTGCCATGATGCCACAGCGGGACATCTTAGGGAAGGTGGCTCGTGGAATTATTACCTTAAGTGGCAAAAAGAATTACCTTTGATTCAGAGATCATTGAAACTCTTTATACCAGCCTAAGGCAATTCACAATCGATCATTTGGAGGAGTTCGGTAGAATGGCATACCCGGATTAGAATAGATGATGTGGATTACCTTGTTGAAAACAACACAAGGGATGATTTTAGTAATAGGGGAGAAGCTCAACAGTGGAGAGTGAGTTCACTATTTGAAAAGTTATAGCATAACTGAGGAAACTGAGAGCAATCCCAATTAGTGCCGATGATAACACCTAGCGCTTGTGCGTGCTCTCAAGAACTTGAGCACTTCCATATTCATCAAGGTATTACCAATATCCGTGTCAAGGATCCTGGCAACACAATGTACTACCATGATGAATGCCGGTAGAAGATGCAGATGCAAAGGAAGATAACACCTTCTCAGATTTCACCTTAGCAGAGCCAAGGAAACAAAATCTGGATGATCGACCGAGAGACATTTAGCACTCCGCTTCTAATGTTCTCCTTGATGTGCTAGCGTAACCCATTTGTTAAAATGGGTTGATATCTAGGACATCAAGTAAAGGTCGGACTTCGGGAACACAAAAATCCATAAGGAACAACTAGGGAGTAAATCCTACGAAGTCCTTATGGGGAGGTGGCCAACTTCTTCAATCAAGATATTACAATAACAGGTCTTCCAGTTGGGTGTGTTGGCCACGACATCCACTTTACCGGTTATAGAGAGACCAATATTGTAGCTCTTGGGAAACGTTCCAACCATCATATCTGCCTGAGATTCAGATCTGGTTGGTGTCAGGATATTCCAGACTCATCAAATCTAGAAAGAAAAATGAAAGTGTGCAACACAAATCGACGAGATGACGTTGCGAGATTCTCGGGAAATGAACTACGATAGCAAGCTCCAACGCATGAGCTGGTTCTGCTACGCACGTGTGAACACGCTGTTCCAGACAAACATGATCACATGGTAGTCTTACAATAAAACACTACCGAGTTCTGGTAGGGAACCATCATTGAGGATATCGAAGTTCTTTCATAAGTCCGGATTAGCTCTTATGAAGGAACTCCTTCTCCTTGAACAAATCAATCAGTGGCTTGGGGTGCTACGGAATACATATGGAGTGGAGGTAAGTAATCTACCAAACCATAGTATACTTTGCACATGCATGACTGACTTGGGATGATTCCAGAGGAACAAAACAAACCTTTCTCAAACCCACGGCGGCAACTTGCACCAAATGCACATGAATTAGAGGAAGTCACTTCTTCCATCCAAGCATAGGTTTCATGAACGGAGCACGAAGGCATTGCTTACAAAGTTTCCAACACTAGGTTGATGTTCAACATGAATCATGGGGGAGACAAAATGTTGCTGATGGGCTCAACAACAATTCATCCAGGTTTCCATATTAGTGGAATTCTACAATTATGTGAACAAGGTGATAGCATTGGTCAGACCCGAAAGATATAATGGTGTATGCTCGAGGAACAACCATGAGTAAGACAACATTACGAATATCATTGGTTCTGATTTGATTTGACGATAGCCCATACTCAAATCAAAGGTTTGGGTAAGATAATAGATCCAACAATTGATCACGAGGATCAACCAATAAAGATATCATCTTTCTTCAACACACACGCACAAGGATATCCCTTTGGAATGAACTAAGTCGGACAAGCTTTATCTTCCAACTCTCCAAGATGTTGTTTAGCTTAACCAACTAGCTCAGGGTATCCAGCATAGATTCTTGGAGAATGGGTGGTTTGGAGGAAAACCAACATGATCACAAACTCAACATAGCGGTCAGGTGACAACCTGGTAATACTTCCGAGAAGATATTCGGAACATCACGAACCACCGATATGTTACTAAGCTCGAGAACAATCTTGCTTTTTAGGGCAAGACGATATGATCAACAGAGCAAGGGTTCGAATAATCCTAACTCATTGATTGAAGAGTGCACCGGAAATAAGGACTAGGTAGCACAATCTATCTTAGGATGATGATTCAAAAATCAACACACTAAGAATGAGGTTGTTGTCCATTTAACTACCAGGCAACAGAGTTGCTAGGAGTGTAGATTTGACGCATCATAGTTCACCTGTCGGCATTCCGGTTGCAACAACATGGAACCCGAGAAATGAATAATGAGGGCGAGAAGTATCACTGTATCAAGAGTTCATAAGATGATGTGTAATTCCTATGACTTTCTTGACATAAAGAGGGTAATACTTCAGGGTAGAACAGAACAAAAACTGGATTAGTATTTTGATCTGCGGAGTATGACTACTTTGACCCAATCCTAGATATGGATGAGGTACTGGAGTTCATTTCTCCTAGTCATTCTGGGATAGAATGGCTTGACGAAACACAAGAATAATTAGGCATCGACGAACGAAGACACGCATACTCTTGACTATCAACTGATAGACAAATGTCAGAAAACAACTAAGGAGGGACAACTCAAAGGAACATATATCTTTCTGAGTTGTGGATGCATAGGTTAGTATGTCAAACAAGTTCAACATATTTCTTCCGGATAACCCATGCGGAAGAGGAAGGACTAGCAGACCCACAACTATGAATGGAGGACTCATCAAGAACACTCTGATTGTGATCTTTTGGTTCAAAGAACTTCTGCCATAATGGTTCATGGTATTGGAAGAATGATATACCACGGACCTCGAAGACTATCGCAAAGGTTACTAATATTCTAAAGGAACTAGCAAACACTATCAACATGAAGTAAGTAGGATGAATCTCGGGTTCAAGAACCCAGTAATAGAATACCTACTAACTAATAACATCACGGGATGCTTTCGAGAATGATGGCCAGAATCATCACACGGGGAACACAAAACATGGCTGGATTACTAGGTGATCCCCTAAGACACCTAGGGTCATAATAATAACTCCAACATATATGTCCAGGCAATAGAGCACCTCAACTCACTGATTAGTGTGGTTAATCTGGCCCAAAGGAATATCGAAACGGGAGGAAGGGATTTGCAAATGCTTCAGACTATTTAGAAACCTGGGATGACTTGGACAGCATAACGGCTGTAAATGCTCGAAAGAGTGGAGACATGCTACAAAAATGGTGGCATAGCCACTCAGAAGCACAATATCAAGGTTTCGAGATCAACCGTTAACATACAGAAGTAGTAGAAACTGAACTGAGGCTTGAATCAACAATCTTAAAGTCTACGGATTAGTAACACATGATCCTGATAGAAAGATGAGAAAGCCTAGTTTCTTAACCCCGTAGGAAAGATAAGATGACTCAGATCAGAAGGGCATAAGGTAAAGGAGTAAAAAGAGCCTTACGTTCCATCCCACAATCAATTTCCCTACATATAACTAAAGCATTTCTAGACTCAACTTCGACCAGTTAGGCTTGGTAATCCTACAGGCAGTCAAGCTCTGATACCAAAGCTGTCAGGACCCCGACTCAATGCGACATCGATCTAGCATGTAACACCTCATATCACTTTGCGGCCTCACGTACGGTATCCCCACGGGTGTCGCCTTACCTTTGCCCGGGACCGTTTGCGCCTTTTGGCACACGTATATGATAGTGTCGCTAGCATCCATATGATAAGGAGCCCGGGCTGACATGGCTAGTCGTAAACCCAAAGTGGCACAAACTTACAGGGACAGGCATCCATGTCCCAGCATCGAACGTGTCGGTCATCAGCGAGTGAATCTAGGCTGTAGCACTGGGCTAGCAGGACTCTGGTGAACCGGGCTGTAGCGGGCTAACAAGACTCCGGTATTCATCGCGTGACATTTCCCCGAAGGGATAGACACAGGAACGAAGAAGGACACATGCCGGCCAGCCTAAGTGTTCCGGAGCAGTAGCAAGCTACCATGGCTCAGTGGAAACACTAGGAGACATTTCCCGATAAGAGAGGCTACTAAGGATAAACAACTATATAGTCAGATCCCACACATACCAAACATTTCAATAACATACACACAATATGCTCCATATGTGCAAATACAACATGGCATCGCAACATGACTCTACGACTCAAGTATTTATTCAATAGGCTCCGAGGAGCGAGATATTACAAACATGGGTCTCATGACCCAACACTCAGAGCATACAAGTCAAAGCACAAGCGGAAGCTTAACATGTCTGAGTACAGACATCTACAAAAGGAAAAGGCTGAGAAGCCTGACTATCTACCAGATCCTGCCGAGGGCACAAGATCGTAGCTGAGGTAACAAGCTAAACGTCGAAGTCCACACGGTACTACTAGCGAGACTGAAGTCTCTCTGCAAAAACATAAATTAAGCAACGTGAGTACAAATGTACCCAGCAAGACTTACATCAGAACTAACTACATATGCATCATTATCAACAAAGGGGATGGTGGGGTTTAACTACAGCAAGCCAGCTTTGACTCGGTGGCTACCCTGAACTACGACTACAAGTAACTCTTTTGAGGTGGCGCACATGAGTCCACATATTCACCATATCAATACACCACTATGGATCCGCTCCCGTCTCCCTACGAGAACGCCATCCATAGCACTCACGCTTATCTTGCGTATTTTAGAGTATCCACATTCACTTGTCTATGAACTGTACAGGCAACCCAGAAGTCCTTTACCGCGGACACGGCTATTCGAATAGTCATATTAACCCTGCAGGGGTGTACTTCTTCACACACGCTCTCACCACTTACCACCGTTTACACGACATGTACTCGGCAACCTTCAAGCGGAAGCCCAGCGAGGGTGTCAGCCACGACCTGACTAACCACACAAGTCTCTCATCCAGGTTTATCGCCTATTCGGGTTCCATCCGCAAGGAGATCCGGCCGGGGTGTCGCTCACGGCCCCAAACGATGTGAGCAGGGTTCCCAAGCCCACCATCCGGGTGCCACTTGGTACACCGTGCCACTGTGCCTAGTCTGTCCCAAGCCCACCTGTACCGGGTGCCACTTGGTAGACTACTAACACTACCTACAAACACCAGAAACTAGTTGCAACTCCTGGACAGAGATCATGTTGATTAATAAGTCGAGAGAGTCAATTAAGGATCCCAATGTGTGGTAGTAGCTGTTCATGGATCACAAACACAAAACTCAGTTCCTGAGGACGGCTGCAGTGAGACAACCCACCATGTACTCCTACATGGCCTCTCACCGCTACCTTTACCAAATCGTGTTCACACACTTAGCTCTCAACAGTAGGACATGTTCACACACCTCCGATTCATCCCCGATGAATCAGACCTGACACAACTCTAAGCAATAGTAGGCATGACAACAAGCATGAATGAGTAGGCACATCAGGGCTCAAACAACTCCTACTCATGCTAGTGGGTTTCATCTATTTACTGTGGCAATGACAAGTCATGCAAAGGATAAAGGGGTTCAGCTACCGCAGCAAGTAACAGATGTATAGGTGTTGTCCTAATGCAGTAAAAGAGAGCAGGGGTGAGAGAGTGGTATTTTATCAGAATGAACAAGGGGGTTTTGCTTGCCTGGCACTTCTGAAGATAACGATCACAACGTCGGAACATCATCTACCGAGAGGGGACAAATACCGGCAAACAAGGAAGAACACAATCAATGCAATGCACAATATGATGCATGATCATGACATGGCAATATGCTATGGTTTGAGCTAATGCAACTAGCAACAAGTTAAATGAAGTTGGTTTGAATCGAAAATTCAAATCCAAACTCCATATGTGAAGGTTTAAATGCCATTTATATGATTTGTACTAAACAGCAGCCATAAGTTGCTCTAACATGCATGCAAATGGTACAGATGGATAGATTGGATTTTTCTGATCATTTTTCATATATAAATTATTTCATTTGGAGTTACGGTTGAATTTCTATGAATTTTAGAAGTTTATACTATTTTCTGAAATTTATACATCATTTCCTGATTTATTTTAATTACAGAAATACTTTACTGCGTCAGCATGACCCCTGCGTGACGTCAGCAAGTCAACACGGTTGACCAGAGTCAAACCTGACGTGTGGGGTTGGTCAACTGCCAAGTCAGCACGGTCAACTCTGGCACATGGGTCCCGCTGGGTTAATAAACTAATCTTAACCAGGAAAATTAGCCTGCTGAGTTAAACATGCGGGTCCCACTGTCAGTGACCCTAAGGGGGGTTAGTTAGGTGCTAATGACGGTGCCACGTCATCAGCCACCGGAGTTGGACGCCGGCGACCAAACCCAACGGTGGAGGATCCCCGGAGTTGCTCGGAACGACACTAACGAGCACCGTTTCGCGCGTGGTTTGCGGCTACGGCGAGCTGGCGGTGCGGCGCATCTAAAGGAGGCAGCGGGAGGTGCCGGGGTGCAGTGTAGCGGCGGCGGCGATGGGCGGAGCGGCGGCCGGAGTTCGGCCGGGTGCGGGAACGCGGCTGCAGCGCTCGAGAGAGCGAGTTGGGGTGCGGGTTGGGTTCCTGGCGAGGTCTGGAGCACCTTCACGTGCCCAGGAGCGACGAACACGGCCTCTGGCAACGGCGGCGACATGGTCAACAGCGGCCGGAGATCAGGCGCGGTGGAAATGGCGGCTACGGCGGCCAAACGTGCACGGGACCTAGGGGGAGAGGAAGAGGAGCTCACCGCGAAGCCGGAGGGGGTCTCAGCGAGCTCGGGGATGCGTCGGAGACGACGAACGGGCGCCGGCAATCTCGGCGACCGAGAGGTTGAAGACGACGGCGTTGATGGCGAAGTAGAGCTCCCGGCGATGTGTGGCTCGACGAGGAGGAAGAGGGGGTCGAGGCGAAGATTTTGGGCACGTCGGAGAAGCGAGGGGGAGGTGGTGGCGGCAGCAGTAGCAAGCGGCGGCGACGAGCTCCGCTCGGTGGGAGAGAGAGGGAGCCAGAGGAGGGGATGGGGACGAGAGAGTGAACGAGGGGGTTCCAGGGGGTGCGTGGCGTCGTCTAAGAGCACCGGGGAGGAGCCAGGCAGGCAGGGAGGGAGGAGGTGGCCGGGGCGCATTGCCACGCGCTCCGGGCGCGTGCCCGTCCTCCTGGCAGGGAGGAAGACGACAGGGGAGGGGCCTGGTGGGCTGGGCCGCACAGGTGGGCTGCCATCTGGGCCGGTTGGTGGCGCCAGGTAAGTTTATTCTCTCCCTCTCTTATTTCTGTTTTCTATTTTCTGTTATCTGCTGGGCTTTATTAAAAATATCTAGGTACTTCCAAAAATCATGAAACTGCTCAATGTCACTTTTTGGAATATTTCCAACAGCAACATTTCAGTTTGTGATTATTTGAGCATTTAAAATATTATTTAGCAATTAAATGCCCAAATGCAAATACCATATGATTTAATTCAAAAAAATCCAGAATGGCCTAGAAAAAATGTGCACCATTTTTGGGAGAGGTTTTAGACCAATGCAAAAATGATGAACTTTTCTGAAGGGCATTTTGGGTTCATTGAGAATATTTTTATTTGAACCTAATTGATTTGATCTGGTGCTAGGGTTTGGACAATCCCCATTTCAGGTTTAAGAGAAATTTAAACATGATGCGCACATGGAGCTAGCCTAGTGCATTACGAGAATTAGGGATGTGACACCATTGCTCTGGCAAGTCCATCTTGTGCGGCGCGAATATATGCATCTACGGAGTTAAAGGCATCGAAAGCATCCTTGGAGAAAATACCATTGCGGAGTATGGCCCGTCTGCGCCGGTGATTCATGGCGCTCCTCACTTTGGAGTTTGAAGCGGAAAGCCTATCCGCATCCTCTATGGGAGGGCAATTCGGTGTTACCCCCACATCAGCCTCCACCCGTGAGTCCGATTCAGGAATCCGGCTGCTTGAGGCGTGGTCGGCAGGGGATCCGGATGTAGTCCGGTGGATGTTTTTCCTGCCAGGACACAATGCAAACTGTCACATTTCAGCAAAGATAATCACAGAGCAAGCTTAATTTGTACCTGTGCCCCGGCGTCTCAGTTCTAACCGCCTTCCTCTTACGCCTGCCCGGACCGGATACCCTTTGCTGATGAGCTCCCGTGGGCTCGGCACGGCATCTTGATGGCCGTTTCTGCAAAAATACAACATCTGCGCTTAAGGCATGGCATAATTCCGAATTTAGGGCTCATACTTTACTTACGTTTGACACTGGGAGCAGCCCGGGATAATCAGCAAGGATGGCCACTAAAGCGCCGTCGCGGCTTGCTTGATAATATGTCTTGTCAACAAGCTCCACAGATATATCCGGATCTTCTTCAAGTCCGGGGTCGAGAGCCCGGCCAGGATCCTCTGGCTGCGGAGGGGGGTTGTTGAACTCTTCAACGACCCTTCTCAGTTCCTTCTTTGAAAATAGCAAGATAAATGATTGGTGACAAAGGACACAGGTATGAATAGAGTCGAGTAAGGAATGACAGCTTACCCAGCTTGGGGGGTTGTACATGGAAAATCTATCCCGCGGCTTAATGCGGAGGAACTCCTCTTCTTCCCCTTTGCACAAATCGGACAATATTTTTGCCAGTGCAGTGGCGGAGTCCAGACCTTTACGACCACAGCGGGTGGCGTCGTCTTCTCCATTGAAGTGCCACATGGGTTTCCCCCAGTATTGAAGTGGCTGCACCCCCTGCATTATGCATACACTACTAGGAAAATGGCTATAGATGGGATTGACACTAATGGCGCACCAGAAAGATGGTGCGCCATTAGTATATACTAATGGCGCACCACAATCTGATGCGCCATTAGAGTTTAAACAACTAATGGCGCACCATGCTACGGGTGCGCCATTAGTATCAAAAAAAATTTTAACTAGTGCTCCTGTCCAAACATACTAATGGCGCATCCCGGCAAAGTGCGCCATTAGTAGTTGTAACTACTAATGGCGCACTAGGCAGCAGGTGCGCCATTAGTATAGAATTTTTTTTGAACTAGTGCGCCTATCCAAACATACTAATGGCGCATCCTGCCCGAGTGCGCCATTAGTAGTTGTAACTACTAATGGCGCACCAGGCAGTGGGTGCGCCATTAGTATAGGATTTTTTTTGAACTAGTGCGCCTATCCAAACATACTAATGGCGCATGCTGCCGAAGTGCGCCATTAGTAGTTGTAAGTACTAATGGCGCCCCATGCAAGAGGTGCGCCATTAGTAAGTGGGCAGCAACAAGATATTTGGGATAGCCTCTCCTACCCACACACTCACTTTCTCCCCACTTCATTCTCTCCACCTCCTCCTTGTCTCGGGTGCCTCCTCTTTTTCACCTCATTTCCACCATAGATTCATTCAAATTAAGTGGTTAAATTACCTTGTTTTAATAGGTAAGTAAGGGGGGAAGCTATATTTAGGTTGTTCTCCTTACAACAATGTGCACATGCACTTTTTACGGCCTAGCTAGATCTATGTATGTTCGTGGTGTTGCATATGTTTGTGGTGTTGCATATGTGTTTGTGTTTGGAGGTGTACCGGTATTTGATATGCGATAGTTGCCAATATTTTGCCGGAATGTTGATTCATTTCCGTTTCGGCGAGAATTTTGGCATTAAGCATTCTTTTTGGTCCTATTTTTAGGGAAGGTCATGCCAAATTTTTGTTTGGTTCTAAAATATCGTTTTGCTCTACCCCGCAGGCGACCATGGTCCGCACGATGACCGAAGGCATCGTGAATAGGTTTTTGAGGTCCGCGAAGGCCGAGATGCTTCAAAAGAACGAGACAGAGATAAGATGTCCATGTCGAAGATGCAAGCTGAAGAGCCTTATTGCGGACCCGGATTCCGGGCAGGTGCGGGACCACCTGCTGTTGCGTGGTTTCATGGATGGCTATCGGTGGCAAGGTGATGAAGATGACTACGAAGTCGTCCATGCGGGCCGGGCAAGAAATGAGGAAGGGCAGCAAGACAACCACCGCGGCTCGGGCGGGCGAGAAGACGAAGAATCCCCAGGAGATGATCACGACTGTGATGCTGTACACAGTCATCATGTAGAAGATGCAGGACATGATGACGAGGAAGATGCCGGAGCAGGCGACGGGCATGATCATGAAGATGATGATGCCGGCGGAGCAGATGACGCTGGACCATCGATGGGCTGGGTGCAGGACCCTCATATTCAAGAGCTGCTTCTCAAGCAGACGGATAACGCAAGAGCTGCCGCCCGAGAGAAAGCCAAGATGGATCAACTTGAGTTAGACGCGGTTACTCCATTGTATGAAGGATGCAGGCCCGAGGATACCCGCCTGAAAGTAACGCTCATGGCCCTGGAGATGAAGGTAAAACACAAAATGACCGACGCATGCTTCGACGAGAACATGTCATTCTGGCACGAACGTCTTCCCAAGGGGAACAAGTGCCCGACCAGTTTGGAGGAGGCGAAGAAAATCGTGTGTCCTCTGGATTTACCGCACATGAAATACCATGTGTGCATGAACAATTGCATCATTTATCGGGACGAGCACGCGGAGTCTACAATATGTCCGGTGTG
>NC_041385.1:559896453-560016326 GCF_002162155.2 Triticum dicoccoides
AACCTAGTTGAAATTCCCAAACCATCTCTATAGACAGCTGAAATTATCATGAACATAGAGCTAATATTGACCTGACGTTGCGCTAACAGGAAGCAAACAAACTGTTGGATTTATCTCTTACTTTAGAAGAATCTATCTTTGCTCTATTTTGCGCACCGGTGACAGTTTAACCACTCCGTACTATGTTAATTTCCCTTCGCTTGTCACGTTTAGACTGATTTTAGTGGCCTATATATTGCTCTGAACCTTGGCTTGTCACCACAGGTTGGTGCATTTTGTGTTGTTCTATTTTCGAAAAGATGGAACCTAGAGGGGCAAGAGTTCGTCCAATGTAACTGCTAATGATCATGTTCTGTGATAAGTTTCATTGTCATGAGTATGTAGGGATCTCTTTTCTTCAAACAAAAAAGGGAAGAATAGTGTACAAGAATGAGAAATAATGAGAACAAGAGGAAGAGCCCCCATTAGATAGATGGAAACTTAATGAATATAGCTGTTGTATTTTGGAGATAAACGCAACTCTAATTCAGTATCTAATTATCTACAAAGTAAAACTCATAATTACCATATATGCACAATTGGTTCCAGCGATGTATGCCAGTTGCCATTTTGGATTCTGCATCAATCATTTTTATTCATATGATTCATTTGTATTAGGTTTTGGCAGATATTGTTAACTTGACTTCATGGCTGCGCTCTATCCTGTGTTGCGCTTGTGCTCGTTGCTACTGATGCACTTCATGGCTGCTACTGTGTACAGTAGGAAGTGGAGTTAAGAACAATATTGGTCAGCTGTCCTAGTAAGTAAGATAAATTTTGCAGACTGTATCTGCCAAACACTCCATCCTTAATTCAGATCGGCAACAACCCCAGCCAAAGAAAACCTTATTGTGTTTTCTTAGGATTTCAGACGAATCTTGATGCATAATAGCTACCTAACGGATCAAATAGTAAAACACACCGAACCTGGTTAGGAAGCTCTCTGCAGGCAAACTATTAGTGCATGAACTTAGAACTACACATATGCTAGTGGAATTAAGAACACTGTCGATTAGCTGTCTAGTACAATCTTTTGCTTATTTGCCTCGGATGAAAAAGAACGCATTTACTGATGCAGATCGGCAAACCAACATCTGTGAGAGAATAAGCAATTTTCTCTTTTATTTTTACCTTGATAAGAGTTGTAGCTTCAGTGCATGTGCAAGCATGTGCTGGTTTCGTCTGTGGCTCTTGGTTGGCTCAGTCATTAGTTGCTCTTTTGTTTATGGCTGTTGGTATGTACACTAGGTAATGGAATTAAGAACATTGTTGATCCAGTAAGTAGGACAAAGTTTGCAGACTGGATCTGCCAAACACTGCATCTTTAATTCAGGTCGACAACAACCCCAGTCAAAGAAAAACCGTCCCTGACAACCTTGTGTTTTCTTAGGACTAAAAACGAATCTTGATGCACAATAGCTACGCTAACTACGGATCGCCTATAACAAAACCTGACAACATGACCTATTTGGTCCCAAACACAGCAAGGTCCTATTTTACTTTCAACATGACCTGACAACATGACCTGACAATAGTTTAGTTTACAGCTGAGGACAAAGATTTTGTGCAGGACAAGGCTATTTGTTATCGATCAAATAAATGATTTAGAAACCATCAATAAGTAGGACTAGTGATTTATTATGAAGTTGCTTGGGTTTATTATGAAGTACTTTGATCATGTCTCTTTATTTGTACTGCTGCTAATATACTTTATATGATGATGAAGTGCTACTGAGTTGTGTGCAAATTTCGTTAAATCAGTGATGTGTATGTGTGCTGTCAGTTATGTGTATGTGCTTATTTTAATCCAGTGAAATATGGCACTGAACTGTAGCTAGCTAAACGGTAGTTTTGCTTAAATTGGTGAAATTTGGCACTGAAATGTAGCTAGCAATGCAAATATCTCAATGAATTCAGCTCTGTTTTCTGTGTGAAACTGTTGTTGTTAAATGAAGCCACATTCCAGTCCAGATGCCAATGTATTTTCCATGTTGTGATGGAGGCCTTTTTTGCCTTGTCCACCCGAGAGGCCCTTGAGTTTGCTGGAATGTCGATTAACTTCCGTTCCAGCAAATTCGGGTACTCCATATGTCCTATTTTCAGCAAAGGTCATGCTGAAATTTTCCGTGAATTTTAGCATGACTTTTGCTAAAAATAGGACATATGGGGTACTTGTGACTAATGCATGGGCCGGGGTATCTTAGTAGTTAATTAAGTAGGATCAAGTGCCCCGGCGTACTTGTGACTAATGCATGGCTTTTAGGGTGCCTCGGTGTCGATAAAAACCGAAATGATGAAAAGTTAGGCTTTTAGGGTGCCTTGGCGTCGAAAAACCCTCAATGATAAAAGCTTAGATTTTAGGATGCCTCGGTGTCGACAAACCCTAAATGATGAGACCATGATCTTGTTCCTTGACAATAACCAACTTTTTGACCAAACTTTGTTTCTATTTAGAGAGAAACATGGCCCACAACGATGAGGCCGGGGGTTCGGGCGGCAAGGCATTCTGGGAGCTGTCCCAGGAGATGGAGGAACAACCTCACTTGTATGAGGCCGCCGCCTTCCCCACCGATCCTGAGACCACGGATGGTGCCGCCGAGGATGACCACACTGATGCCACCACTGATGGTGCCACCGAGGATGCCACCACTGATGATGGCGGCGCACGCACAGATAGCAGCCAGCCGAAGAGGCAACGGAAGGACCGGCGCCCGATCGTGCTCCGCACCCTCAAGGAGGAAGTTACTGAAGTGGACTCCAACGGGAATCCAACGGCGCCCGAACGAATAGTCAAGGGGTACTCGCTTCAGCTCGGGTGCATTGTCCGGAGCACCGTCTCGATCAACACCGAGAACCTGAGGCATCCTGACTGGGGGAATTTGCGCCACCTCCTGTTCACGAAGCTGCATGAACGATACAAGTTCCCCGCTGAATTCGAAAACACAAGCCTCAAAGGGAATAAAGTGAACAATGCTGCCCTCACGAAGATAAGCAAGGCCCTGTCTACTTGGAAAAGCAATGTGAAGAGAATGATCGAGAAAGGTGAGAGTTATGAGAAGATCAAGGAGAAAAATCCTTCGATCACCGAAGATGACTACAACGACTTCAAGATCAATTGCTCGAGCACCGCAAGCTCCCAATCAAGTGAGTGGGGGAAACAAATGCGGGAGCTGAACATAGGGGAACACACACTCGGTCCCGGCGGTTACAGAGTGGCGGAGCCTATATGGGACAAGGAGGAGGCGGACCGTGCCGAGCAAGGCCTACCGCCCCTCTTCGATAAATACGGTGACAAGCAGACCAGGAACTTTGTCAGGGCCCGGTACAAGAAGGACCCGAAAACAAAGGAGCTTACCACGGATCCGAAGACCAGGCAGCTTGAGCTTGTTCTGGTAAGGAATACACCCCCGCGTAATTAGCTCCATATGGTTGCATTCTAATTTATGAAGCCGAATTTCTAAATGGTTCACATTCCTTCCGCAGGCGACTGAAAGCAGTAGCGCGGGGTCGACTCAGAGCAACCCTTGGGACACCACTCTAAATAGGGGGTTGAATATAATGAAGAACAAGGATAAGCTCAGTAAGCCGACGTCAGCTGGTCGTGTGGCCGGCAAAGGCTTGTCGACAAAATGGGGGTCATACTATACCGCTGGTGTGCGGAAGGAGAAAAAGACCAGCTCGGAAAGCCAGGCGCGAGAGGTTCAAGAACTCAAGGCACAGGTGGCGCGGATTCCGGAGATTGTCCAAGAGCAAGTGGAACAACGACTCGGAGCGACGATCACCGCCCTTGTGCCTACCTTGATCTCGGGGTTGAGTGCGTGGATTGCGGGCGGCCAACAGGGGCCGCCCCCGATTCCTAGCTTCACGGCCAGCAACTCGCATAATGCGATGGCGGGGCCATTGGTGCCTCCGGCGGAGGCGGCATTGGTGTCTCCAACGCCGGCACGGGAGCTTAATGCACCCGGGTGTACGCCGGCCGGCACCTCTTCAGCAAGCGGCCGCTCCGTCAACTGCACGCCCGCCGTTGGCGGTGCCTCGACATTAGCCGAGCTCGACGCCATCATCACGGTAACTAATTAAGCCTCTCTCGGCCGAGGACTTCATCTCCTTGCCTTTGACTGGGCATCCCTGATGCCCTACATGTTTTCGCAGGGCGCCGCCGACGTTCCGTGCACTCTCCTCCACTTCGTGAACAACGAGTTGGTCGATGTCGCCAAGGGCAAAATCGTTCAACTGGCCAACCCCTTGTTCCACGGTACCCAGATGCCACCCAACTTGTTTAGGGTTCAACTGGTTCAGGTGCTGCCAGGCTGCGACGACTTGTTACCTCCGATTCGACCCGTCGGGGCCGACGATGATGACGTGATGACCCTCAGCGCCTGCCTGAGCTGGCCCCTGCTTTGGCCGAAGAGCCAGATTCGTTTGGGGGCGGGGGACACCACCCCAAAGACAACACCGCCAGTCGTGCCGGCGCCAAGTCGGCCCCATGGCAAGACCGCCGTAACGGTGCCGGACATCCCTATGCCACTGGATCCAAACATGCATATGGCACAGGATCAGAACGACGACGACAACGACGATGATACATTTGGCAACGTCGATCAGTACTTTGCCGAGCATGGGTACGATGGCGACTTCATGGGGCCTCCTTCTCAAGAACCAAACCCAACAAAAGACGTGTGCGATCTAGCTCGTACCGCGGAGAAGCCAAGTTGCAACAGGCGCCGTCTGGCCAGCTCTCAGGAGACGCCTCCAGCTGCCGACTTCACCGAGCCTCAGATAGGCGAGGTGCGAAATATTATCAGCCCCAACACACTCAAGAAGGCGGTCTGTGAGCAGAACTCGGTCCCATTACAGGAGAAGAAGAAGGCACGCAAAAGAAAGACTAAGAAGGGTGCGAGCCAGCCGGCACCGAGTACGATCCGTGCTCAGGACGGGCCACCTTCACCGCAGGATATCTCGAGGAGGGTGCATGTGGCGGGTAGGGCGATGCTACCACCAAATATGCTCAATGCTGCAACCGGTGCTATGCGGAGTCTGCACGACAGTGTTCTTTCTTTGGAGAAGCGGCGTCTCAGAGAGAAGGATGTGGCATACCCGGTTTTCGTGGCCAAGGTGCCAGAGGGCAAGGGCTTTGTGGATGGCGACATCGGGGGTACGATCGTCCTGCGGTTTGATGACATCTTTGCTATGTTTAACCTTCATCCGCTGCACTACACCTTCGTTCGGCTATTTTCGCTGAGTATGGAGATGCGGATCATTCGCGACAAGACCCCGGATATCGTGATAGTCGACCCCTTCTACATGCGTGCCAAGATCTTGGGCAGCGCTGGGGACCGGCAAGTCGCGAGTTCTTACCTCGAAGGCGTCATTCTGGCAAACCAAGATAAGGATAACTTCCTCGTGCCTTACTTTCCCGAGTAAGTCCTCCCCTCAACCGGCCCGTAACATATGAATTCTTACTTTTCGATCGTTTTTCTTTTAACATTCCGTGTTTTCTGCAGTGACACACGTTGCACGCTCATCCTCCTAAGCCCCAAATATTCCATGGCCACGTATTTCGACCCGGACCGTCAGTCGAACGTAGACTACACAAATGTCAAGAAGGTTCTTGATGATGTTCTCCCCGGCTACGCCCAATCTGGAGGCACCTTCACCAGGCCTATTCGTAAGTACGGCAAGCACGTGTTCTCCCACAATACGACGTTCTGCTGCGTCAAGCAGCCGCCTGGCGGCAGAAGGGTGCCTACTACGCCATCCATCACATGCGGGCGATCGTACGGGACCATCATCAACTTCTGCTACCGAGTAAACTCCAAGATTGGGCCGCGAGCGTGTCGGCAATCCAGGACGCGGACCTCCGACAAGAATTCTTTCGCGTCTAGTCGGAGTTTGCGGAAATCATCCATCAAGATGTCCTTCGTACCTCGGGGCAGTTCTACCTCAGAAATCAACCGTCCAACAGTGACATCGACACAATGCTACAAATGCAGGATGACAACACCCGTTCTTTCATGACTCCCACGATAGACGGCGGCTTCATCCACGCTCCGGTCCCTTGAGTCGAGTTGTCTAGTTCTGAAACATCGATTGGCTCATGTTGTATTTAAACTTTAATGAACTTGTAGTATGTCTCTTTGGTTTTGAGAGTCGTTCAACTTAGATGTAATCGATGCTATTAATGTCTTGCTTTTCTCTTCCGATCGTTCTGTTGCATAATTATATATTGCTTATGTATTGTCTGTGAATTGGTACTAACGTTTCGTTTGGCTAGTGCATAGTGATGCCGACGTATGTCGTGTACAAGGGTAAGGTTCCCGGAGTCTACGATGACTGGGAGGAGTGTCGGAGACAGGTTCACCGATTCAGCGGTAACAGTTACAAAGGGTACACCACTAGGGCCGAGGCCGAATCTAGATACGCCCGCTATCTAGCGGGAGAGGGGAGGGAGCGTTGGAGGAACCGGATGAAGACGAGTTTCATTGTGATGATGCTCATCGTGATGACCGCAGCTCTCTTCTATGTGATGGTAGTTTAGATGATCGATATCGACTTGTAATGCGAAGACAAACTCGCTACTCGCGGTCTCGAGACTTGTAATATAATGTTCTATCTTTGTTCGGTCTTTTTAATTCGGAGACTAATATGATGAATTGTATTCGGAGACTAATATGATGAATTGTATTCAAAGACTAATCTTCTATTGTATTTGATGAATCTATTGTTGATGTGTGCTGTCTATATTTTGTCAAATTATACATTTTGTAACCTGTGGAAAAAACAGAAAATAAAAAAATAAAAAAAACTAATATTCATACTAATGGCGCATCACACGACAGTGCGCCATTAGTATGACAGTGCATACTAATGGCGCATCACCGGGTAGTGCGCCATTAGTATGCTGCGGTTACTAATGGCGCATCCAGAGGTGGTGCGCCATTAGTATGCCAAAGCACCTGGGTGTACATGCCAACTGGGAGGCATACTAATGGCGCACCCTCGCATATACTAATGGCGCACCAGGTGGTGCGCCATTAGTATACCAGATACTAATGGCGCACCAGCTGGTGCGCCATTAGTAAAAATTACTAATGGCGTGCTATCAGTGGCGCACTAGTGATGCGCCATTAATGGCCATATTAGGTGCGCCATTAGTAGTGGTATTTCTAGTAGTGATATTGACATGACCTTTATTATTATCAATCCTGATTTGGCCATAATTTTTATCCTGCCCATCAGATAGAGGACCTCTCTGTCGTATTCCTCCTGGGGGCTCCATGGGCGCCAGTTTTGGCGTTTCTTCAGCAGGGTGTTTGTAAACTTGGGAAGGCCCGGCAGGACTGGGTCCGGAAGGGGAACAACATCTACATAAAACCACTCCAAAGGCCAGTCTTCGGATGCCTTCTTTGGAGTGCCGAATAGGTATGCGCCATATTTCGGCTCCGCCCACTTGATATATAGATCCCTCCTGATTGTGAGGGACGAGGCAGAATAGCCTCTTCCATAACTCGAAATGAGCTTCGCAGCCGAGGAATAGCTCGCAGAAGGCAACATACCCTGCGATGTGCAGTATGGAGGCAAGAGTGAAGTTGTGCAGCTGGAGACCGTAGAACTCCAGGAGCCCGTGGAGGAATGGGTGGATTGGAAACCCAAGTCCTCTCAGCAAATACGGGACAAGGCATATCCGCTCCCCTCTAGATGGGTTCGGAAAGTTCTCCGCCTGCTCCCCGCCATTATAGGTGGCTAGTCCGGCTCGGATGGGGACCATGTATGGAGGTGGGAGGAACCCCTGGGTCTGCAACTCTACTAATCGGCTATGAGGGACAGAACACTTTTCCCAATCACCTAGCTTAGTGCTAAGGGTGCGAGAGGAGGAGCTTTGGTGGCCAGCCATGATGGAGTGGCTTTTTCCGGGCATGCTCTGTTGAATGCTTGCTGGGAGGAAGATGGTGTGATTTGGATCTAAGGATACCCGTCTCTTCAAATAGACGGTTGGCTTACAGGGTCAGGGTGGCAAATGTAAAAATGCCCCGACTTCTTGTATTCACTTGACATGTGGAGATAGCCATTATTGAAGCATAGAAGCCAAGGAGTACGACATTAATGGGAGGCCAGACACTGTTCGCTACGACAGGTACTCTGGATTTGGAGAAGAACCTGCCTTGCAATGCCGAAGACAATCCACGTGTTGGACTCATCGTCATTGAAGCCTGGTTTGGGGGCTACTGAGGGAGTCCTGGATAAGGGGGTATCCGGACAGCCGGACTATGTACTTTGGCCGAACTGTTGGACTATGAAGATACAAGATTGAAGACTTCGTCCCGTGTCCGGATGGGACTCCCCTTTGCATGGAATGCAAGCTTTGCGATTCAGATGATAGATCTCCTTCTCTGTAACCGACTCTGTGTAACCCTAGCCCCCTCCGGTGTCTATATAAACCGGAGGGTTTAGTCCCTAGGACAACAACAATCATACCATAGGCTAGCTTCTAGGGTTTAGCCTCTACGATCTCGTGGTGGATCAACTCCTGTAGTACTCATATCATCAAGATCAATCAAGCAGGAACTAGGGTATTACCTCCATCGAGAGGGCCCGAACCTGGGTAAACATCGTGTCCCCAGTCTCCTGTTACCATTAGCCTTAGATGCACAGTTTGGGACCCCCTACCCGAGATCCGCCGGTTTTGACACCGACACCTCCCTCATATGCATATCACTTGTAGCCCCCAAGTCTTAGGAAGGGAGCGTAGTAACATCTTAAGACTTGCTTCAATATAAATGTTGCAACTTTGAAGAAATCCTGGTTGTTCATCTTAGTCACTAGTCAAGATTGGATATTCCACATATGTAGCCCCCAAGTGTTGGGCTGTCATGCTTGCAGCAACCTGGGACTTGTAATTGCCTTATGCTCATAAAAACTTCAACCAGTATAGCCCCCAAGGGCCAGGTCATTATGCAATAATGAGCAGGGACTTTGTAGATATGATCATGTTGATTTGAAGAACGACGTGTAGCCCCCAAGGGCCGGCTCAGCAAGACAATACTGAGCTGGAACTTCATTGAAAATAACATCATCTGATGTAGCCTCCATCGCAGGGCTTGAACCCACGACCACAAGGTTAAGAGCCTTGTGCTCTACCAACTGAGCAATGGACACTTCAATATAATGGATTCAGGTTTGTGTACTTTGATTTTTTGACAGGAGAAATTGGTAGCCCCAAGGGCTGGCTCATTACGATGTGATGAGTCGGGTCTTCAATAAGGCAAGTAAAAAATGACCTTGCATTAGCCCCCAAGTGCCATGGTGCATGCTGGCAGTGACATGGGACTTGCGTATTTGTTGTAATCTCAATCTGAATAATGTAGCCCCCAAGTGCCGGGTCATAAGCCTGCAGTGACTCGGGACTATTGCTTCCATTGCAGAAAAAATCTTCTCCGTTGATAAAGAAATAATAGCCATTGCGCAGAAGCGACTTTGAAAACCTCAATCATTCAATATAATAATGAAAATCTAGCCAAGTTGGCTATTAAAGATTGGAATAACATAATCCAGCGGCTCTTGGCTAATAGCGACTTAATGCGCATCCATTGTCCTCTGTGATACAACCAAGCGGCTTATAACCTTTGCAAAAAATCAGGAATTGATAACCCCATCCATGGTGGCTCATAGTTATGTTCAGTTATTTGAAAAGATCACTTTGGCGGCTCATAGCCTCAATAAACTCAATATTGAAGAATATAACCCGGAGCTGTAGAATTAGCTCATACTGCTGGCTTACATTGCCATATCCAATTAGGGCAATAATCCAATGATTTATAAGCGCATGATTCCAATGGCACAATCCAAAATATACTGGCGACTTAAAGTCCATAGCTAGGGAGGTTTACCAAAACCAAAAAATCCATACCATTATTGAAAGACATACATGTAGATTAATACCATGGTGATGCCTTGATAATTATAATCCAGGGCTAGTATCAACCCAGAGTCAGGAAATATCCTCATTTTGATTGCTCAAGGCAAAATATCCTGGCGACTTAAAGTATGCTATCAGGGCGGGTTTATCAAACCCAAAGAATGCTCAATGATTTGTCATACAATCAAGGCTACATGGCCTGTGAATTCGGTTCATACTGCCGGCTTAGAGCGCCATATGCAGTAAGGGTAACAATCCAAACATTTAGAGCTCAGTGCTCTGTTCAATTTATTCATACTACCGGTTTACAATGCCAGATGCAGCAAAGGTAACATCCCAAAACCTAGAGTGCAGAACTCCAAGTGCATAATCTTCACACACTGGCAACTTTAACGTCCAAAGCCAGGCCGGGTTAGCAAACTCCGGATAGACTCAAATATGTGTCATAAGGATTAAGGCTACATGTCCTGAATAAATTTTAAACCATATATCGATATGGTACAAAGATATGAACGCCAATAATGTTCAAAGCAAATAACAAATAAGAAAAAGCAAGGCTTTCATAGGCCGCCAAGCCTAAAACTCAAGTGCTTTCATGAGCCGCACAACCACTGAGTTAATCCTTCATTCAAACCTGTAAGCCGGGCCTCACATGACCAACCGCTGTTTTAACTTTGACAACTTCAGGGTCTTTATAAGATTGACTGTCAAGAGTACAATGGGTCATTCCAGGATTACCTGGGTGGAGTGGTAGACGTACAAGGAAGGATCACCTGAAATTTTTGGTGTGTACACCTGGCGTTTCAAGCCAACCAAAAGGGTTATCAAAGCTATGTTCAATGAACAGGGAGCCCCCAAGTGATATAAATTGAGCTGTCAAAGCAGGGTACTATGTTTGAGCTGTGCTCTGCAACAGACTCTGTTTGGTCCCTTTAACCCGGGCAGTAAGCCCCCAAGTGGGTTGTAGGAACGGCATTCAAGTCGGATCAATAGGGTAGTCATAGCTATGCTCAACGAGTAGGAAGCCCCCATGTATTTTGTAATCAAGGCGTATATGCCGGATCAAGGGGGTAGTCATACTATGCGCAATGAGAAGGAAGCCCCCATGCAATTTGTAACAAGGCGTGCAAGCCAGATCAAGAGGGTAGTCATAGCTATGCTCAATGAGCAGGAAGCCCCCAAGTGATCAATAATATGATAAGCCAATAAGGCAGGATTCCCATGTTTGAACTCCGCACTACAGCAAGTTCTCTTTGGCAACCTTTAATTTTTCTAAGAACTCGAACTTGCGAGAGATGGATTCTTTTTGAACCGGAATTTTAAACCGGATATTGAGAGCTTCAAAGCTTTGTGAGAGACAGTTTTCCCTTGAGCTGGATTTTAAACCAGAATCCTTCATTTTAAGTTGGAATATTTCTGACGACCTTTAAATTTTCATCAATATAGCAGTAACCTCCGAGGCCGAGTTATCTTCCCTCCAATAACCCGGAGTTCTTGAATTGGCTGGAACTCGCAAGATTTGCTGAGTCTTGTCATTGTAGCCCCGGAGTCTTAAGACGACTCGAGGAGTTGTCCTGAGATTCTCCATATTTAACTGTGATATACGCCAGTATGAGTCATTCAACAGCTCAGTGATATAATAGTCCCTTTTGCAGTAGACAACTTGTCCTGCATTGGAGAACTTGCAAGCCAGAGTAATGGCTCTTTTTAAATAAAGCAGAATGTAATATAAAAACATAACGGATGGATTTCTCCTAATATGTTAGGCCAGAAATTATCCATCGCAGAATTGATGATCACCACAATGAAGCTGAAATCAATCACGGGTGAGTCCGCCACAGCATTGTAAGCCAGCGTGGACGGGCGAGTCAACCACGTCATGTTGATGTAAATTGTACCATAAAAACGTCGGTTTGCACATATATTCGTCGAGCTTTATGGCACGGTTAGATGCTAGCGCATGATAATGGTTGTGCGAGCTATACATCCATGACACGACCATCACTCTTGTAATAAACAATTGCCCTATGTAAACAATATTGCAGACCAAGGCAAACATAAACTGTTCTTTGACAAAAAACAATATGTGCTAATAAGATAAATTTTGATGGATATCACCTGATTTGTTCTGACAACAGATGATCCCTTCATCGTGATAGAGGCGGCTCAGGAAGGCTGGCGACTCAATATGGTCCCGGTGGTTTAGGCAGACCAGTGACTCACGGCTTCTAAACACGGCAGAGGCGGCTCAACGTGGCCCCGATGGCTCTCGCATTTCTGAGTCAGTAGCTCCACACACTTCATGGCTGATTTTATAAAACATGCAGTGCTCCCTTATTTTCCTGTGCTGCTGTCTTTTTCTTCAGATGGCAATGGAACTTGCGGGAGCAGCGTGGGACAAGGCGCGGAGCAGAGTAGAACCAAGCCCAGGTGGAGGCAGGACCATAAGGCAGATCAAAGCCAGCAGAGGTCGTGGCCAAAGTAGAACGAGGATGAGCCTGGATGGTTACATGTGGAGTGGTGGCAAGCAGTCTGCATCTTGCGGTAAGTCGGGAGTTCATGCATGTATAGTGATTGTACTCCCTCCATGTATATACAATAGTTATACTTCCTTGGAATTTTCCTGGTAAGGAGTAGTAGTTGAGGGCTCTTCACGTGAAAAGTGAGACGTCTCTGCTTGCTCACATATTGTTGAGCCACGGAATATTTGGCTTTCCCCAAAAAATCTGGAGCCATGCAAAAGGCGACTAGGGTTAGGGTGGACTCGCGGTGCCACACGTTGATCCCTCGACGGGGCGCGGCGGTGATCGGGCAGAAGATGGAGACGTCAACTGATCCGACAAAGGGGAAGACGCCCTTGTCGCCGAGGGCGGCTAGGGCAAAGCTAGCAGAGGTGCTGGGGAAACTTGATGTCACTAATGAGGAAGCAACACCTCTATTTTGGACAATCTTGAGGAGGGAAAACAGGAGAAGTGGATGCTGGCAGGTAAGGTCCTCCACCGCAATGTGTTGCACATCCAAACAATCTCCAATTCTCTTCGGCTGGCATTGGGTAACCTGAAAGGGCTAGCCTTCAGATCTGTTGGAGAAAACACTTTTGTGGCTGATTTTGCTACAAAAAGATATTGCAATCGCGTGTGGGAAGGCTCGCCATAGCATGTCGGTAAGAATGATGTGATCCTCTTAGAGTTCGAGGAGTGCATGCGACCTTCTGAATTGAGATTTGACAAGCTGCAGTTATGGTCGAGAGTCATGAATCTTCCCTTTAATCTTCATGATGATAAGTGGAGCCTCTCGATAGCGGGCCAGATTGACAAGAATGCTATGGTAGTCCAGTTTGATCATATGGCTAGTTTTCTCAAGGCTAGAGTTACTTTTGATGTGCATAAGCCCTTGAGAAGATGGATCCTAATAGAGTCTAAAAGGAGAAAGTACACTAATCTATGTGATATCCTCTATGAGAACGTGCCGCACTTCTGGTTCTCGTGCGGCAAATTGGGTCACTCGGATTTGTACTGCCCTACTCCTGGATCTCACTTTTGGAAGGGGGCTCCGAGCTCCAGAGGACATGAAGAGGAATGGGTCGGGGGAAGGCTCGATGACAAGGGAGCAGGCAGGTTCCCAGAGTAAAAAAACTGAAACTAGGTAGTCGAGCACCGCTGCCAAAGGAGGGACTGAGGTCACGTCCCCTTTGAAATTGAACCGTAGCCAGAACAAATGGAAGGGGAGACCTCAAGGTCAGAAACATATTTACAAGAGAGTGGAAATGCCACTGCTTAATAATTGTCCTCACACTGATGGTATTAGTGTTGATGGAAGGGCCGGCCCTAGTGGTGAAATAGTGATGGATGAGGAAAAGTAATATGATGCAAAACTGGAACACAAGAAGAAAAACCCTAGTCCGAGTAACCCGAATTCGTCGGCAGCGGCTGCGGAGCAGTCCAGCCAGAGACAATGAGTGTTGTAAGTTGGAACTACTGGGGGCTTGGGAACCCAGCGGCAGTTCGTGATCTTCGCAACATAGTGAAGTAAGAAGGCCCCTGTCCCCTCTTTGTGATGGAGACGAAGATCTCGGCTAGTCGGGTGGAGAGTTTAAAGTTTCAGCTTGGTTTTTCAGGCTATTTTGCGATGAATAGCAAAGGTTTGAGTGGTGGAATTGGTATGTTTTGGTCAGCCGAAGTTGAAGTTGAATTGAAAAACTTTAGCTCGAGCCACATTGATGTGTTGGTCAGGAAGAATACTCAAAACTCTATGGAGTGGAGAGTCACGGGTTTCTATGGTGCACCGCAAGCTGAGGACAGGCACCATAGCTGGAGGTTTCTACTTTGAATGATATCAATCACGAAGTGTGGCTTTGTGTTGGTGACTTCAACGAGACCATGTTTGCTTCTAAACATTTCTCACGTGCATCTCGACCAGAATGGAAGATGGGAGCGTTCAGAGAAGCACTTGATGATTGCTCGCTCCTTGACCTGGGCTGGACTGGAGCAGAGTATACTTGGGATAATGGACGGGGTGGTGAGTCTAATGTAAAAGCCATGCTTGATAGGGGGTTAGGAAATACCCAACTCACCCACATATTTCCGCATACTATTGTTCGTCATATTAGCACTACACAGTCTGATCATTGCTTTTTGATGGTCGACCTGCGTGAGAATTCGAAGGAACCACGACACCGGACTACTAGGCAGTTCCGGTATGAAGATGTTTGGCAGACACACACGGTGTATGACCAGCTGGTGCTCAATGAATGGCGAAGGGGCGCTGGCCAGAGAGGTTTAGAGGGTGTAGCTGATGCTCTACATGACATGCAAGTTAAACTTGCTGCTTGGGGGCGAAGGAGTTTGGGTGTCTATCTCGGAAAGTTCGCAAACTACACGAGAAACTCAATCGCGTTCGTGCCCATTCGATGGGACGGGGCCCGAGTGAAGAGGAGAAAAGCATTGTCAAGCAACTCGCGAGGCACTCTGACAAGAGGAGATATGGCTACGACAGCGATCTAGAGTTTTGTATCTCTGAGAAGGGGATTGGAATATAGGCTACTTCCACACCCAAGCTGTCCAGAGGCAACGTATGAACATAATTGAGATGCTTGAAAGGGCAGACAGGCGTATATGTAAAACGCCGGAGGAGAACCATGCAGAAGTCCAAGAGTTTTACCAAGCTTTATATACCACCCATGGATTTCGACCGATGGATGATCTCCTCAACTATGTTCCTCCCAGGGTGACTGACCAGATGAATGAATGACTCGATATGCCATATACGGCTGATGAAGTCAGGACAGCGCTGTTCCAGATGGCACCGTCAAAAGCATCGGGGGTGGACAGATTCACTGCGGGTTTTTTCAGCGACACTAGTCTCTACTGAAAGATGATATAGTCCCAGCCGTCTTGAATTTCTTGAATGGGGGAGTTCTACCTGAGGGGATGAATGACACGTCTATCACCTTGATACCAAGGGTACGATACCCGCAGGGAATTTCTCAATATTGACCTATATCCTTATGTTTTGTGTTGTACAAGATCGCTTCAAAATGTATTACCAATAGAATGAGGGAATTTATGGGTGAGATCATAAGTGAGGAGCAAAGCGCATTTGTTTCTGGGCTCCTGATCACAGACAATGTGCTCATTGCATATGAAAGTGTTCATGCAATGATAAGAAGAAAAAGAGAAAAGAACAATGCTTGTGGAGTCAAACTTGACATGATGAAAGCTTACGACCGAGTAGAATGACATTACCTGGAAGCTATCATGCTGAGATTTGGATTCAGTTCATGTTTGTTCGACTGATTATGAAATGTGTTACTTCTGTCAGATTTGCGGTGCGGGTGAATGGTGAGTTGTTGCCTTATTTTACACCCTCGCGAGGTTTTCGTCAAGGGGACCCCGTCTCACTGTACTTATTGCTTCTCTATGCAGAAGGATTCACTTCCTTGTTGAATGGCTATGGAGGTGTCAACGTTGACAAAGGAATCCGACTTAGCTATCAATCGCCTGGGCTAAACCACCTTCTCTTTGCGGATGATAGTCTCATTTTTATGAATGCAAAGGTGTCCAGTGCACTCAGGCTGAACGAGGTGCTACAAATCTATGGTGACTACTCTAGTCAGTGTGTTAATAGAGATAAGAGATCAGTCTATTTCAGTCCTAACACGGCCGAACCAGTGCGCCAGATGATGAAGGCAGTTTTGAACATCTCAGTTGAAGCTTTCAATGAACGTTATCTGGGACTCCCAACTGCAGTTGGACGTATTACCAGTGGAACTTTTGAATATCTTCGAGAGAGGATCAGAAGCAAACTACAAGGAGGAAGGGAATGACTCATTTCATGCGTCGGTGAGAGGTCAGGTTGAAGGCCATGGCCCAAGCCATACCAACACACTCCATGAGTTGTGTCAAGCTCACCAAGAAGGTCTGCAAAGGGCTCTCTTGAACAATGGCTAGATATTGGTGGAGTAGCTCAATCGATAGCAGATCACTGCACTGGATTGATTAGCCTTCACTTGCTAAACCCAAGGTTGCTGGCGGGATGGGGTTTTGTAACATGGAACTGTTTAATTTAGCCTTCCTTGGGAAGCATGGCTGGAATCTGCTTACAAAACTGAACTCCCTCGATGCCCGCATGATAAAGGGAAAATATTTCCCGCAAAGTGACTTCATGGCAGCTCCTATTCCGAAGTGCGCCTTGGCTACATGGCGGGCGATCTGCGCGAGAAGACATGGAGATGGCACTTCGGTGTCCATCAGGCAGAATAATTGGGTCCCAGGGCTGATCTCCTTGTGGCCGACCATTCACATCTGCAATCATGGTAGACGCAGGTGCATGACATTCTTTGGGCCGTGCATGACGGAAAAACCGTGGTAGAAACGAGGGCGAGGAAAATATCTGCGAGTTCCTAGTTACGGTGGGTGCTCAGGGGCCGAGCGATGCGTGTTTCTCTCATACACATACGCGCCCATTGAACCCGAGCGAGGCATTCTCCTACTGAACCCGAGTAATTGCACTGCGGGCTATGCGTTACTGAACCCGAGCGATGGAGCGATTCCTTCTCTACTACTGCTAACTGAAGCCGATCGATGCTGCCTTTAGATAAACAGTGAGCGTTGTTGGGGGGTTTGGATGAACAGTTCCCGGTGGGGGGTTTGATGAACAGGACCCCGTGGCAGGTGTTGCCTCTGGATGAATAGGACCTCGATCAATCGAGCCGGTTGGGCGTGGATGAACAGGACCCCGTGGAGGGAAGGTTGAACGGTAGCCGGTGGAGGGCTGGATGAACAATAGCCCGTGGAGGGGTGGTTGAACAGGACCCATGGAGAGGGCTGGTTGAACAGTAGCCGGTGGAGGAGCGCGCGGTGGAGGCTGGATGAACAGGAGCTCGTGGATGAACAGTCGCAGGTGGAGGCTAGAGGAGGTCGACGGTGGATGAACAGTAGCCTGTGGAGGCTGGAGGAGGTCGACGGTGGAGATGAACAGTATCCTGTGGAGTCCCGTTTTGCGGTACGCCACACCCCTCCTGATGAACAGGACCCCCATTTCCATCGTAGCGCTCCAACACAAGTCCGTTTCCTCCGTTCTACGGTACGCCACACCTCTCCCAATCAACAGGACCCCATTTCGACCGTAGGAGGTCCAACAGAAGTTTGTTTCCTCCATTTTGTGGTACACCAGACCCCTTCCGCTGAACGGGATCCTGTTTTGACCGTGGCCAGTCAAACACAAGGCCGTTTCCTCCGTTCTGTGGTACGACAGGCCCCATTTTGATCAACTGTTCCGTCCAAGCTGGTTGGCTCTCGATGAACAGCACGCGTTCTGTTGCTTCCCGATGAACACGACGAATTCTGTTGCCTCCCCATGAACACGACGACGACGCGGTTTCTTCATTCCGACCCAGCCATGTACACGAGCCCTGGCCGTACGTATGTGCAAGTAGGCATTCGAGACCCCACCCGTATGTACGTACGTGGCCGTATTTACTTTCTTGCACCCTGGCCGTTGTACATACGTGTACATGCTACATCCGCACCTCTACTACGACATGTGCGCGCCTCTACTACGACACATGCGCGCCTCTACATCGACCAGTATGTATGTCCATGTTCGCGACCAGAATGACAACGCTACGTACGCTTCGACCAGGTGGGTCCCGACTGTCAGGCACTTCCTTGCGTGTGAAGATGTAGCTGGTGGGTCCCAGCAGTCAGAGGGCGAATTGTTTTTTCGCCCGTAATATGGACGCACTTCCTTGTGTGCGAAGATCTAGATGGTGGGTCCCAGCAGTCAGGGGGCGAAAACATTATTTTTCAGGGTAAAAAGGATGCAGTTGCATGCATGCGTCCATGGGAGTGGTGTGTTCCCACTATCAGCCTCTCACGTATAGTAATCTTCTGATGACTCTCGTTTGTTGACCACGTTGACCACAGCGTGCCGAGCACACCAAGACCGATGGACGACGGCGAGGCCCCAGACTGGAATGACTCGGTGATGGGAAGACGCGACAATGGAGTCGCAGATGGAGAGGAGTGGGAAACTTGGCCGGTTCGGGTGCGTGGCCGCACTGCCACCCATGGGAGACAGGAGCAAGAACAGAAGTTGAAGAAGGAGCAGGCTGTTGGATTAACATCCAATGGTCCGGCTGCTAGAATCATTTGTTGATTAAGTTGACAAAGCCTTGCGTACACGCCTTCTTAGTAGGCCCACAAGTCAGCCACCAAATCTGCCGGGTCCCAGCTATCATCTGAAGGAATAGTTTTTTTCACATAACAAGGAGGCACTTCCTTCCGTGCGAAGATACAACCAGTGGGTCCTAGCTGTCAGGGGGAGGAAATAGCTTAATAAGGAGGAACTTTCCTTGCGTGCGACCATGGACCTCGTGGGTCCCAGCCGTCAGCCTCTCACGTATAGTCCTCTTCCGATGACTCTCGTTTGTTGATTGAGCCGCGCCGAGCGCAGCGAGGCAATGGACGATGGTGAGGCCCTAGACTGGAACGACCCGGAGATGGGGAAGCCGCGACAGTGGAGTCACAGAGGGAGAGGAGTGGGAAACTTGACTGGTTCGGGTGCAAGGTGGGCCTACACTCGGCAGAGAATAACATGAGGTGCGCAGTGGAGGGATGGCCTAGCCGTCGGCGGGGTAGCGCTTCGCTGTGAGGCACGCAAAACAACATTGCTAGACGCCGGAGGCTGGAGCAGGTGGTCTCGACAATGCTAGGGGAAGAAGACGAGAGGTTGAAGAAGAATGCTAGCCGTTGGATCTAAATCCAACGCCTTGCTTAGGCTTCCACCTATTGACCCATATGTCAGCCAATCCATTTGTTTTTTTAGTCCATTTGGTGGGCTGGGTGAAACAATAATGTAGCATCTATGCAGCCCGTTTATATATATGGTAGAATTTAAAGCCCATTTGCATTTTTCTCGAAATCCGCAGACATGCTGGGCTGGGTGAAAATATCATGTTTGGTTGGACGGAGAAATGTTATAAAAACATAAACACATGATTGCATGTCTATTACCGCATTGGTTAGTAAAATCTTTGCAAGCTTATGTACGCAATCACTAGGAGTTAACTTGCCAAGTTATATATGAACAATTATTATTATTATTTTGTTAGAACTTTCAATTTACGAAATAAAATATCATTTTAATTTGATGAGTTATTAGGACGTGGGGAATTATTATTTTTTAGGCTAGACGTGGGACAGTTGAGTTGGTTCTTGGGAAAAGTACAGGGAGAAAACTCAGTTTACATCGAAAAAGAAAGTGGAAGAAAATTCAGATATAGGATTAATGAATACAAAAAATAAAGGAAGTGGGAAGGTCTATAAAATGGTTGGACAAATGATTGGTTTAATGGAACATTATGTTGTTTATATTATATATATATGTACTTAAATAAGATATATGTATATATAAATACATTATATTATAGAAGGGAAAACATAGGTCATGGACCTGGTGAGCCCGGGACTGTCAGCCTCTCGACGAATAGTTGTGTCCCGATTCCTCTTGTTTTGCTGACCATGTTGGGAATGACAGACGGCGGTGCCGCATATAGAGCACCAAGGCAGAGGATGACATCAAGACCGCGGACCGAAAGAACGGGAGCGGGGGAAGATGCAAGCAGAGGGGAGTACAAGGGTTGAATTGTTCGGGTGGAGGGTGGGCCGATGGAGCTGTCGCCGCCGGACAATGTGTGGGAGTAGAGGGATGGCCTGGCCAATGCCATAGGCTATGATGGCCAGCCGCTGTATAGGAAGAGGACGAAAGATTGAACAAAATAAAGAAATACAAATGGATAGGTGGTTGGTCCCATATGTCTGTGTACGAGACCTGTTGGGTCCACCTGAGAAGGGGAATATGTTGGGAGGAAGGAGATTCAAAGCACGGCAGCCGAGTGAAGTAGTTTTTTTTAAATGGACGAGTGAACTAGTTACATACATAAGCAAATATCCACTAAAAAGCAAACAGGTTAATGGGTTCTTAGAAGAAATATTTCGGTCAAAACAGATAATTACGACACATAGGCTAATGCATGAAACACTCAGATGATAAAGGTGCTTAAATAGATAAAGTAAAACATCTAGACCTTCCTAGCATGCTTGATCATGAAGCTGCGGTTGTCCGTGTACTCGTCGGTTACGGGAAGCAGACACGCCCTCATGTCCAAGATCCACATGTACATGTTATATCATGCATATGCGTCCTTGGCCGTGTAGGTTATGTAGGCTAGATTCATAAGTACCTCCCACGTGTTTAGGACCTTGGTATCATTGTCTTCTTTCATGTTGGCATAGCAGGGGTTGATGATGGTCTCGGCAAGGTCAATCACGAAGTCCTTCTCCTGCCCATTGTCGATGATCTTGTATTGCTTCTGGATGTCGACAAGATTGTTGCACCAGATGGCATAATCATCGCATTCTTCCTTGTCTCCACTGTAGCGAAGGTGCAGTCGGCGCTGCTGATGAAATGGGTGAATGCTCCAGAACCTCTGATGGCACTACAGCAGTGGTAGACGAGAACCTCGTCCCGGACGCATACCTGGGCGACCGCGATCCGTTGGTCCATGTCAGAAGACGAATGGATGGGCACAATGTCTAGTCCTGCGACCTTGTGCTTTCTCATCCTGTAGGTACTGCTTGAACTCGACGAGGCAGAGCTTCACCGAGTCCGGATCGTTCGTGTACATCACATTCAACTTGGTGCCGCCATGGGACTGAACGGAGAACTCAAAGGTGAACTCCTTGCTGAAGTCCATATCCATCAGGCTCACCCCTATGATCGCCGTTGGAGTCTGTTCAAGTGAACGAGTGAGTAGGCGGCAGCAGCAGTTCTTTTTTCAGCTCTTGGGGAACTGGATTAAACAGTAAACTGAGTGTGTATAGGCGACAACAGTTACTACCCCTCCCTCGCCCGTTGCACGCCTGGTAGAATATGCACCCTCGACGCATTCAAACTCCTCCATTAAGAAACCTATTCCGGCCAGAGACGTCGTTTCACGAGCGGGTTTGTATTGGTACTGTAATAACAAGTGTTAGTGGTCACTTTACTTAAATTTCATTAGCTTTAATTAAAATGTATTTTTAAAACAAGCAATGCATTGGCTCGTTCCATCAGTGCCACAGGATCAACATGCACAACAATTAGAATTATTATTCTTAGGACGCACATGATCAACACATTTGCCGCACTTTCACACAGACAATACTACCAAGTTTGAACAATTTGTTATGGTTGTTGTCCTCTGCATCATCATTCTGTGTTTCCCAGCTTGCAAGATTCAGAAACAACAAATAAGACTCAAATACTAAGTACAACAAAGATTCCTACACATCTCATTGATTCCCAGCTTCCAAGATTCGGAACCAACAAATAAGATTCAAATAATAAGTACAACAAAGATGCCTACACATATCATTGATTACCAGCTTGCAAGATTCAGAACCAACCCATTAGAGCCTTTTGATAAAGTGAATATCGGGATTAAATCCATCTTGGCTAGCTATGTCATACAACCCAAGAACTTGGCGAATGCTCTTGACCATCACAACATCTGTAGTAGAGTATTCCTGTTTGCACAGATAAGAAAGAGCATGGATTTAGGACTCTAGCAGCCCTAGAGATGGTTGTACAAACATTGGACTTTTCCTTTGGCCACCAATTCTATCTATGTTCCTAATGCGTCAATTTTTTACGCATCCCTTGAAATTACTATAATAGTGGCACTAGTGGAAGCAAACTTTATTTCCAAAATGAGAAAAGATTGCAATAGAATAGCTTTATTTAAAACATACAATGTTGGCACAGCATGACAAAGCACAATCATGTTGATAGAGGATAGTACTGACCAGTGTGAGTGGACCTATGCCGCCATGACTCGATCTGGTGAACCTGCAGCTCCACTTGGATGAGGTCAACCTGTAGCTCCATGATTCAATTCATGTGCCTTTTTCTGCAGTTCACCTGAAATGAAGCAAATATTGCATCATTCATCTAGCAAGAAGTACTTGCTCTCGTGAGCGGGCAGCTTCTTCTTTAGTAGTTGCACTAAAATTGAGCAACATTAAGGTTGGATGTCTGGCTCATGTAAGGTGCAACTATATTTGCTTATCCTTTTGTGCAGTTCCACTAAAACAAAGTGTCATTGTGGTGACAGTGACGACTCATCTTGCAAAGGCTAACAAAATGTTGCACGAGATTACCAACAGAATTTGACGGAGATTTCGGGAACTCCAGTCACCATTTTGTGCAGTTCCACCAAAATTGGGAGATGTTGCCCACGTGACATTTTAATTGAACAGCACAAGACACTCATTCCAAAATAAGTGTTTTGTGCAGTTCACCAAAAGGTCACAATAGCAACAAGGTGAAATGGATATCCCTATTTGCACAAAAAGATAGAAAGTAAACAGTTGTTGGTCAATAAGAATATACGAAACATACACGAAATGAAAAGAAGCATCTTAATTATGTTCATGGAAATCACGCAAGGAGAGTAGAAATTTTAAAACGTCAGCAATGCTTCATGTTACCAGAAGCATTACGATCAACTATCACATTCGTCAAATATGGGATTACTTTAATGCTGGCATTGCTTGTTTACCAGACACAGTAAATCAACAGCAGCTAAATAGTTGGTTTAAGGGCATGGGACCGTGGGGACACCAGGTCACTCAGCAGCGTAAAGAAGCAACTTACTTATCATACTGGGGAAACACCAAGGGTACCATTTGTTAACACAGTTTAATTGCATCATATCACTGGAGGCATTAGATTAACAATAACACTAGTTAGACATGTCCTTAAGGTAACAGTGTGATCGCTTCATTTTACATGCGCCCTTACATTAACAACAACAAAAGGTTGGTATAAGGACATACGACAGTGGACGCATCAGCACAATGTACCTTCAAGGAGGCATAAAGTGGTGATGTCGAGTTTGTTCATGCTCTGTGAGGGCAACAAATCTAATCCTGGAGAACTTTTACTATGTGAGGGCAACAAATCTAATCCTGGAGACCTTTTACTATGTGAGGGCAGCAAATCTAATGCTGGAGACCTTTTACTATGTGAGGGCAGCAAATCTAATCATGGACATATTCTGTTGACTTGTCCACTAGCCACCACTTTCTATCCTTTTTTCAACCAATAATTGATCTGTTCCTTATCCAGTTTGTACTGAGTTTTCCCATTATTTCCCTTTTCAACCAAGAGACCGGTTGGGTATCCGGTCTCTACTACTTTCCCCCTGTTATTTCCTCTTTGAATCAAGTCCTAGATTCATTCTACGACTTTTCCCCCTTTCTTCGTCGTTTGAACCAAGTCCTAGATTTGAATGCATGAAGTAGCCTTACCTCTAATAATACTAAAAATTTAGGTGGATTTGGAAGAGCTGATGGAAGTAGAAAAAGATGCACATGCAGACACGTGGGGAGCTGGGGCTATAGAGCAAGGCCGCTTTCGAAGAACTTGTACCTAAGGTTTGTCGGGATGTCGGTGGCGGCAGGTCCGATCTGCGCACAATACGGCAGGGAGGATGAAGGGTTGGAGGACCTCCCGAGCCGGTGCTGTGTCGGAGAGAACCACACGGGTAGAGGATCGGGCCCCGCCGGCAGCTGTGGGTTTCCTCCCTCGGGGGCAACGATCGCGTGAACGATGCACCTTTTAGTCCTCTACACACACCGGCTGAAGGTATCCTTCCAGATCTGTGACCAGTGGTGAGCAGAGAGGAAATGTCGCTACCACTGTTTTTTTATCTAGAGAGGATGAGAGAACGAAGAGAGCAACCCTAGTAAAGAAAGCGCTCAGGCCCCTGCATGCATATATAGTGGAGTGATTATCTTTTTCTCTCCACAACAAGTGTTTCAATTTGTGTACGTGGCATTAAAGAAAAGAAACTCTCTATTTAAGGTGACTAACTGTATGACTCCTACATACTACTAGTAGTACTAGTATTGTTCACTTGTGCTCCCCGGCCCTCCATTCATTGAACAAACCCATGGGTGAATAAACATACAGTACTAGTATTTATACAGAACGAACAAGCTCGAACTATTTTCACGTAGTTAAGAGGGAGGGGCTTTTCCCGGGCAGTATGCGCGACAGTTTTTGCGTAGGAGGATTGACAAAGAGGCGAGGAGGGTGAGGGAGTGGTGGATTCAAACTTACTGTTGGAAAGGTCGGGCTGTGCAATTTGACGGCGCGTTACTGCTGGAAAGACTTGTGATATGACTACTCACTATAGTCATGAATTACTAGCGCTACGACCGGGGTGATGCTCCCCTTCCGTTCCGCACTCTAATCTGGTGCATGAAACGTCGACCCGGATGCTAGCTCTCCCACATGTTGGCGAAGTACGTAGTAAAAAGGAGCAAAGAATGATGCGGTAGATACTACTCCTACTACTCACGTCAGAGGAGTGCAAACCACGGCAACCCAGTGAACCAGCAGTGCAAACCACAACAACCCAGTGAACCAGCAGTAGAAAACAATGTGGTGGTATGGCTATAAAAACAATGTGCTATGGTCCAGACTATAGCACATACAGTACTACTCCTCTTTGTTTGGATCCCTGAGTTAGAGCTAGTTTGGGTTGAAATAGCCTCAAATTATCAAAACAGGAGGGGTTGGTTTGATCTAGTTTGCTCTAACCCAGCTAAAAAAACTAGCCCGATGGAGAGGTTCTAATTGGGTTAGTTATCCTCGGGCCCACTAAAAGAGAACTAAAAATCTCCCTTGCCCACACCAGATCGCTCCCTCCGCCCCCGCCCCCTCGCACGACTCCTCTCTGTTCCCCATCGGGCTGCCCGCCCAAGCGCCGCTCTGCCACTTGCCCTCTCTCTCCTCCGGCCGCCCTCTCCCTCCGGCCTCCGCCGCCCTCCTTCGGCTGCCCTCTTCCTCTGGCCTTCGAAGGTCGCCCCGCTACCCCTTCACCGGTCATTTTTCTCCCTCTGTCGTGCGCGGCGGCAGTGCATCTACCACGGAGGTCGCGAGAGGGGTGAGTTTGTTCGTTCCTTCTCTGTCTCACAACCATATCATTGATCTTGCTCGCTCTAGCACTTATTCTGATTTGGAAAAGTAGATCCTGATCAAACTTGGTATAGATTTGTGGTGCGCGCATGGAACTGTTTGATGCTGCTTGAGGAGGTAATAAATCTTTCTAGAGGCCCGAATATTCAGTTCACCTTTCTAGGTATTTCAGTTTCAGGCTTGCATTATTTCTAGAGGCCCAAAGATTCAGTTCACCTTTCTAAGTATTTCAGTTCCAGGCTTGCATTATTTCTATAGGCCCGAAGATTCAGTTCACCTTTCTAGGTATTTTAGTTTCAGGCTTGCATTATTTCTAGAGGCCCAAAGATTCAGTTCACCTTTCTAGGTATTTGAGTTTCAGGCTTGCATTATTTCTAGAGGCCCAAAGATTCAGTTCACCTTTCTAGGTATTTCAGTTTGAGGATTGCATTATTTCTAGAGGCCCAAAGATCGATTCAGTTCACTTTCCTAGGTATTTCAGTTTCAGTCTTGCATTATTTCTAGAGGCCCAGAGATTCAGTTCACCTTGCTAGGTATTTCAGTTTCAGGCATGCATTATTTCTAAAGTCCCAAAGATTAAGTTCGTAGTCGTCGGCAAGCGTCCCTGCTACCCATGTCGGTGTCGACCTCAACTTGCAAGCCCCGGCATCGGAGGGGTTCCCGGGGCTTGGGCTCGACAGAGCCTTCCTCCAGAGCGACGATGCCGAGCTCCTCCCTGGTGTGTGAGGGCTCCGGGCTCCCTCCCTATCGTGAATGACTTCCGTGATGAGTTAGCTCATGCTTTGTTTCATGGAGTGTATTTTTTTGTGAAGCTTGATTAATGACTTGTATGTTTAAGTGGGATATCTCATTTGTATGGACAAAGTAAAATTTATCATGTTTTGCATGCTTGATTTCTAAAGATGGTTCCTTTTTGTCAATTGTGAGCGGGAGGAGGCCACACAATAGCCGGCCACACCGAATCCGGCAGGAAATAGGGTCCAAAATAGTCAAATGATTGAGAAAGAGCATTTATTGTCAATCTAACCCTGCCATCCATACATCTCTTTGGTTTAGAGTTAGTTCAGGGTTAGAATCTATCTCTAACCTCTAACTGAGTTAGAGTTCTCCTCGTCTCGGTTCATCGCCATCATACTTTCCCCATTCCCGTGTTTTCAGTATCCTGCGAATCAAAGAGGCCCTTTTTTTGCGGGAAAAATCAAAGAGGCCCTTAGACTGGTTTAAGTCCGGTCATTTTTTATAAACGTGTTATGTCCAAAATTTAATGAACGTGCTCCGGTTTCTATGAAAATAATCCGGTTTCATGTAGTTATTCATTTATTTATTTATTCTTCTGTGGGGGGTTTGCATGTAATTTGTGAGGTCTGAAATGTAATGTAATGCGGCATATGCTCCGAGTCGTGCATGCACTACGACCCAGAGGCTCTATGTCCCACATGTCGGCAAAAGGGAGCACGTGGAAAATAGCCTAGGAGTACATATAGGAGGATAAATGCATGAAAAAATATGTACTGTGAAGCGTAGCTGCGGTTCGAAAAGAAGACCTAAAGTGATGAAAGCTATAGGTCGCACGCACCCAACTAGTGGTACTAGACATACGACTATTTTTCCCTAAAAAAAGAGGTACGAGTGCTCAGAATTCCTATTCTATCAACACGAGTCCCATCTGACAACAGTGTCCGTGCTACAGCTAGCTCTTCTCCCTCGTTTCTCTGTTCTAATTCTAAACTCGGCCGGCGCCCGGTGGGTGAGGTGGGGATTTGCCGATGGTCGATTTGTTCAACTGCGGCCCCACCTCACAGTGAAAACGTTACAACTGGAATAAAAATGCCATATACTCCCTCCATTCCTAAATGTAAGACTTTTTAGATACTATTTCAAATGGAATACAACATACAGATGTATGTAGACATATTTTAGAGTGTAGATTCACTCATTTTGTTCCGTATGAAGTCACTTGCTGGAATCTCTAAAAAGACTTATATTTGGGAACGGAGGGAGTACTATACTAATAAAACATTAAGGCCACATGGCGATGCAGTGCTGGTTACAGGAGGCAAGAAGAAGAGATGCATCCATCGATGACGTCCACTTCCTCGACTCTGGGCGCTAGCCCATCGAACGGCGGCTAAGTAGTAGCGACTTTTGTGGCCAGGTCGACGTGCTTCTGAACAATGGCGTCCAAAGATTCTAGTTGCTGTAAGAAGGGCAACATCTTTCTGTCCTCGCTTGCCTTGTAGTGGCCTATGTAGATGATTTCCTTGTAGACGTGGATGTGCAGGTAACGGTTTCTTGCATGGCGAGGCGCTGCACAGCGAGCATGGCCTCGAGGTGCACATTCTTCATCGCGACCTCCAGCACCTGCAGGGCCACCAGGGCTTGAAAGAGTTTGTCACCATGGAGGCCGATGAGGGTGGCAGGCAATGAGGAGCGTGGGTGTGCGGGCTGGAGCAGTACACAAGGTCGTCAGTGTGCTTCTTGACGGCGGTGAACTTGCGGATGGAGTTGACCATCATGTCATCCATGCGAGAGGAGAAGCCGGCATTGGCGAGGGCTATGATGCGGGCGGTTGCCAGCACCCTCTGGAAAGGCTGCACGGTGCGGGGCTGCAGGCCGGCACCTTGGATGATTTGGCACAGCCGACTGCCGCTCGCGTTCATTGCCTCCATAGGTGCTTGTGGCTTCTGGTCACTTTGTCTTGGATTGGAGTGAGCAGTGTTGCGCATTCAAGCACCTATGGAGGCGACTGTCGCTCACCTCTATCGCGTGTCAGGAGACATTCCCGCCGCCGACGACGTGCCTATGGTGACTTTGTAAATTTCAAGATGATAGTGCCGGCTCAGTCTTTCGGAGGTGCTCATAGGGGTAGGATGTGCGTGTGTGCGTTCATAGGGGTGAGTGTATGCGCGTGTATATGAGCGCTTGCGTCTGTACTGTGTTAAAAAATGTAAATGTGTGTCAAAAAGAGACTAGTCAGTATACTCAATATTGTGCACTGCAACCAAGGCGGAGAGGAAAATGAGAGAACTATGTATTTATTTACGGTGCAGATTCACTCATTTTGCTCAATATGTACTCCATCCCGGTGTAGTCTAGTCACTTGTTGAAATCTCTAGAAAGGCAAATAGTCCTTTCTGGTTTACAGGGCTATACTAGCAAGTACGTACTACAATAGTGGGCTCACATAGCAATTTTGTCTCATGCAAGAGCCTGGCTATATGCGTGCTCCAAGGTTCGCAACTACCACGTTTGGGTTGCGCTTGGCTCTTCGCCTCTTCGAGAAGACGAACAATGATGTTACTACCACTACTTCCACAATATCGAATCCACTATTGCATGTCCGTCCACCGCGAGTGGGAGGGATAGCTTGTTGTAGTACTATAAGCAAAAGCTTGTCCTCGTTTGCGAGCCACCATGTGCATGGGCGAGGGAGAAGGTGTGTAGTAGTAAAATCAAGCTTCTCCTCGTTGTACGAGTTGACACGACACATCATAGCACTGGCCCCACATGCTTGCCTCTAAACTTGGCTGAAAGACCTGCAGTGTACAATATATTTGCTGCAACCTCTAACATTTACCCACCATAAATTAAAATATATATTCCTGTCTTGACCAAATGAGCATGCAAACTACAATCACTAGGATGACTGGTAGGGCCAGAAGATTATTTTAATAAAAAAAAGCTTCGAGACCGCCACATAGCATGGAGCCGACCTCAACGATTTTAAGCTTATAGGCATGGTACATGCTATCCTAGACTACTTTACACATGAAACTACCGCACGAGCGTCCAGGCTGCGCTTGGCTCTTCGCCTCTCCGGGAAGCCGAACAATGATGGAGTACTACTACAGTGGAGGAGTACTACAGTACGCTTCTAGCCATCTGACATCGATTGAACTACTGCATGTCCACCGCGTGCGGGAGGGAGAGCGTATAGCGAAAGCTTCTCCTAGTCCTACCAACCACCACACTCATGGGCGAGGGACGGACACAGCTTCATTGACTTAGTGCTCCTTCCTTTGCGTGTATGACAGGTGGGACCAATAGGTGGGTGGCCCACCTGTCATACAGCTAAAGGCGGGTGCAGTTAAGGCACCGGAGCTCAGTCCGCGAGGGAGAGGATAATGAAACTTCTCGTTGTTGTACGAGTTGACGCGACACATCAAAGAACTACACTCGATATATTTCAATAATTTGTGTTTACCGATGCATTAATTACAACGCATGCATGCATACCGTGACTCTCCTTTTGATACTTGCATGTGTTGATTTAATGCACCTTGTAGTAGTATGAATATGTGACAATAAAGCTTTGTAATACCACGGCCCTAAAGCGAGAGATGGTTGTGCACGAGCAGGGCGAGATCATGCAGACGGGATAGGACCCAATGATGGAGCTCTCTATGGTCTCGATGGACCTCACCTTGCTCCACTGCCCCTTGTGCCTTCGCCCCTTGAAGCCACTATTGTATGAGGTTCGAACACACCTTGTCCGTTCGGCCGATCGAGCAAGGTGCAGGTTTCTTGATTGATGTGTTGTTCGATTGATTTGTGCAGTGCAAGGGAGGGCACCTGGCCTGCGTGGACTGCCACGTCGAGCACCCCAGGAACCACCGGTAGTGCCAGAAGTTCAAGCGCGGCGGTGGATTCGACGTGCGGACATGGCGGTGGACACCGTCCTCTCGTCGGTGAGGGTGGAGTGCGTGCACAAAGTCTGTGGGCTCTACATCACTTACCACAAGCTTGCCGATCACCAGAGCGTGTGTCCGCTCGTGCCCTACAAATGCCCCGTCCCCATCTGCGGCTACGAAGGCCCGCTGCTGGCACTCTCCCACCACATCAGCATCGTGCATCCCATGCCCATGCATAGGATGGAGTACGACAAGGTGCTCCAGCTGCAAGTGCCACTGTCAAAGCCATGGCTATTGCTGTTCGCGGAGGAGGACGGCCACGCGTTTTTCTTGGTCGGTGGTGTGCTCGACATCAGCGCTCCTATCACCGTGTCGGTCATCTGCATCAGAGCGGGGGCATCCCCACTGTCGCACTACATGGCCAATCTGCGGGAGAATGGCCCGCTGGGGGAGCCCAAAGGTAGAACTGACGCTGTCAAGGTGGAAATGGAGGTGACAAGCAGCAAGGATCCCGCGACGTCGCCATGCAGGAGCTGACTTTGTTCATAGTTCCGCCCAAGCTGCTGGCCGGGGCTAAGCTAGTGTCCCTCCACATTCAGATTGGCAAGCTCACATCCAAAATGTTTCTATAGTGCCTTCTGTTTATCTTAGTAATATGCTAATATAGGGATTAGCTCAGTCTACTTTAGCTTAAGAGATGGTGGGTTTTGGTGATGATGCAGCAATTACGTCGACATCAGAACAGTAATTTCCAACAGTCGAACGGATATTTTGTGTCTGTTGGATATAAAGTTCCTTTGGGTAAGAAGTACTACTTGTCATCAAAATGGATAAAAGGAAATGTATCTAGACGTATTTTAGTTCTAGATACGTCCCTTTTTATCCATTTTGATGACAAGTATTTTCAGACGGAGGGAGCTTATATGCTTGTCTGTTCACGAAGTGTTTCATACTTGTGCGAGTTGACATGACACATCAAAGTAGTACTACTACTAGTAGTTCTCCCTCCGATCCTAATTTCTCTACGCATAAGTCGAGGCACAAATACCAAGCAGGGCCTGGTTGTGTTGGACAACTCACCCGACTGCACACCAGGCAGACGAAGCTCGTGTCGTGTTGGTGCCATGTGCGGTCCGCACATTAACCAAAACCTCGTGCCTCCAGCTTAGCCTACGCATTTTAAACTTCTCAATCTCAAGGCGAAGGAGCAATGTGAAACCTATGATAGAGCCAATCGGGTGGTTGAGAACACTACAATTCGTAGCTACAAATGCGTGTGTGAGACAGGACGAGTGCGTGCGTGCACCTCTTCTCTTCATGTATAACATACTAAACTCAGAGTAAAAGTGTATGTGGGTGGCGTCGACCTAGGGAGCTAGAGATGGTGCGTGCGAGAAGTCCCGAGAGATAGGTGTAATGCGTGTGAAAAAAAGACTAGTCTATACCTAGCCACGAGGCTATTCCTGTCGAACGCCCCAATAACCGTAAGATATGTAACCGACGATACCAGTTATTGCAAGAACACATCAGTAGAAAAAGAACTACCATGGCATATGCTACACCACGGCCGAGAACACGAGCCCATGTTAAGCCATCTGGGAATAGTGCTAGACTTCGAAACTAGAACCGTCAATAAATTTTGAGCTTGCATCTCATCACATTCCAAATTACTACTACTACCACGCTATATTTAATTGCAAACCTGTTCACACCAATCACAACCTAAACGAATTCTCACTTAGGAGCGTATTACTACTCGGTTATAAATACTACTATGCCAAGATGACTGCACATTCCTCCTCAACTCCTCATCCACAAAAAGAAACAAGTCATTCAGCATCCTTCCCTTGCATCTGCCATGGCCAGCATGAGTTCTGGGTCGAGAGATTACCACCAGGGAGAGACGAGCATGGAAGCAAAAGCACAAGAGATGTCCCGCCTCACCGCGAAAGCAGCCGACATGTCCCGTCATGCGGAAGTAGCATCACAGAGGTCCTGCCGCATCGTCGAAGCAACACAGAGGTCTCGTCGCGCCGTCGATGCAGCAGACTGGTCCGGCGTGCCGCGAATGCAGCAGAGATGTCCCGTCGCGAATGTAGCAGAGATGTCCCGTCGCACCGCGAATGCAGCAGAGATGTCTCATAGCGCCGCGATGGCCTGGGAAAATGTCTTGCAGGCAGGCGACGACTCTTACAGGCGCATGCATGCGGTCGTCCATAGCCAGATGGATCAGATCTCCGGCTGGGCGAGGTTGCAGGACGACATGAAAGCCTCGTTTGAATAGGCTATCGGCATCATCTGGCAACTAAGGGAGGGCAATGAGAGGCTCCGGGCCGAGTGCGACCTGCTGAGGGCAAAGATCGTCTGAAGTGCAGACCAGCAGGAGGAGACCAGTGCCTTGTTGAAGAGGATTGGTGTCATCATCAAGAAACTTATGGAAGAGAATGCAGGAGAATGACATGCTCCGCATCGAGCAGGAAAGGCTGGTGGAGGAATCCATGGATGCTACGAAGCAGCATCTTGAGGACACGAAAGAGCTCATCGCTGCTCGCCGCGGAGACTAGTTCCCGTGGCCTGCAGCAACGCATCAAGAAAGTAGAGATCAGTGAGCCAGATCATTGTCTTCCTTCTTATTTTTCCCTTGTGTATTTCGGGCGTAGCCGCATGTGGATTTTTTAATTATCTTCCTAATTATGTAAGACAATTATTATCCACTATCGTCGTCCTTATATATTCATCAGTCTTGCTATAAGTCGCAGTAGATGCTATATAGGTCTGTCGGATCTTACATCAAGATCCGTGCAAAATTTTCTTTTTAGATTTTCTTTTTTCTCTCTTAAATCTTAGTTGAGTGAGACATAGCCACGCCATTAAACAGAGGCTCGGGCGCCATTAATGGAGATCTTGGGAGAGAGGTGGACGGCAGATGGAGGTCAAAGGGCTCTCCTCCCGATAAGCACGCGCAGGGGTCTAATTGCATGCCTCTCGTACTCAAATAGCTACCCTGCACGGCACCACCTAGTTAATAAAAAAGGGAATGCATGGCGGCACGTAAATGGTAAATAGAACGCCCATGGTTTCAATAATACTTGTGTTTCCGATTGTAACATGACAACATGTTGATTGTTAATGTGTGCACCTTCACAAATTGGGCTGCAAAATTACCACAGCATATTGGTGACATGTCATGGCACCAAGCCAAATTTCATGATTTTCATGCGTGTTTTGGATTTACAGGAATCAAAAAACCAAGTTTCTCAATGTTTCTAGCCGAGCCACCACGCCCATAATTTTAATTTCATTCCCTTTTCTTGCATGGGACCTAGAAATTTACCCGAGGACACACATGTGATTTTTCAACCAACTTTGGTGCACTAGAGCATGTGCTTGTATTTCAAATTTTAATTACATGTCCTTTTCAGAACCACGAGCCTTCTTGAGAGAAGCTCCAGTTTGCAAGAAGCTTATACCAAAATTTGTTCCTATTCAGCCAATTTTTTACCCCAGCATGGTAGTACCATGACATGATACAATACCAAGTTTCATGATTTTCAGGCGTGTTTTGGATTTATAAGAATTTTAGAACCAAGTTTCTCAATGTTCTCGACCGAGCTATGATGCCCAAATGTTTGAATTTCATTCCCATTTCTTGCATGGGACCTAGAAATTCACCCAAGGACACACATGTGATTTTTCAACCAACTTTGGTGCACGGGAGCATTTGCTTGTAGATCAAATTTGAATTATGCACACTAAATGACGAGAAACTCAATTAATGTATGAAAAAGGCCAAATGAACCCGGAATAATTCCAAAATTTAACAAGGCACTCATGTAGTTCTATGTTGCCTCTACCAAGAAACTCAAGGGGGGCAACGTATATCGTTTTGCACTCAAAGGTGGCACGCTCCCTCTCAGAACCACGAGCCTTCTTGAGAAAAGCTCGGGTTTGCAAGAAGCTTATACAAAAACTTGTTCCAAATCGGCCCAATTTTTTACCAAGGCATCTTAGTGCCATGAAAAGACACCATGCCAAGTTTCATGATTTCCAGGCGAGTTTTGGATTTACACGAATTTAAAATCCAAGTTTCTCGATGTTCTCGGCCGAGTCACGATGCCCAGATGTTTGAATTTCGTTCTCATTTCTTGCATGGGACCTAGAAATTCAACCAAGGACACACATGTGATTTTTCAACCAACTTTGGTGCACCGGACCATGTGCTTGCAGTTCAAATTTGGATTATGCACATTAAATGTCCAGAAACTCAATTAATGTATAAAAGGCCAAACGAACCCGGAATAATTCCAAAATTTAACAGGGCACTCATATAGTTCTATGTTGCCTCTGTAAAGAAAATCAGGTGGGAGGCAGCGTATATCATTTCGTACACAAAGGTGACACGTTCCCTCTCGGAACCACGAGGCTTGTTGAGAGAATCTCCGGTTTTGCAAGAAGCTTATACCAAAACTTGTCCCAATTCAGCCAAAAATTATACATATGAAAACAGGGTTTAGAGTATCCCGAACATATCGCTACCAAGACCAATGTACTATGATTTGAATTCAACATAAAATGGATACAAATATTTGAATTGGAGATCGTATGGTGCATGTAGTTCATAGTGAAATATGGTTACTGCTATATGCATGTTTTTTTGTTATGAAGATAATATTTAAATGATTGTATAACTTGACAACAGTCGTATTCAAATAAGGAAAATTGATTCAAATTTAGTCCATATGGTAGACGACAATATATGTGTTCATAGGGCGGAATAAAATGTTCATATATGATGGAAGATCATAGTGTACGACTACATCAATTATAAACCACAAGGTCACCTAACGATATATTCGAATTCAACATAACGTGGATTCAAAAATTGAAATTTGAGATCCTGGCATTTGTAATCATATAAAAAGGGACATTACTCTTTCTTTTGGTTTGAATTGATTTGTTTTTTGTTGTTGTTGAGGGAAGTGCAAATCGATTTGGTACTGTACAAGGTAATCTTGTTCCCCCGATTTTTTTACATTTTTCTTGTAGTTTTTTCAATGGCATTTATAGCAATATAGTAATAGGGGACATGACTCTCTTGTGTCTTGTATGAATTGATTTTTTTGTACACGTTAAGTTTGTTCTGCCGAACAAGGAATCTGCACATTATTATCCAAAAAATTTCAAGCTCGAGTATCTTTTGTCTCACCTGCTTTGAAACTCCCGCCTCTTCAACCCGTGACGCACCTTGTTATCCCGAAGTTTCGACGCGCGCGAAAACTCCCTCCTCATCCGAAATCGGTCACGCAGCCCAGACACGCGAAATCCCCCTTCTACCCCTCAGCCGGAAATGTCGGCTCGACGTCGCGGTGTCAAAACTGGTGGGGGTACGCTGGTAACTTACCCTACATTTCAGACAAGCGCGTCCCTAAGCCATGGATCCACCTACCTTCCCCTTTGTTCCCCCCATTCGTACATCGAGGCCGCCAAAACCCGTGAAACCCCATGCTCCTCCATCGGCCTCCCGACCGCCGTGCAGCCGGAGACTCTTCCCCGACAAGATCGTCCACCGCAACAGCTCGCCGTCCCTCATCCACCACACCGGATAATGATTCGTCATCGCTCTCGTCGTCCCGCCAGATCAGCCGCCCTGTGCTCCACATCCAAGGAGGTGCCCCGTCGTTCGCCTCGTCTACCGCGCCCCCTCCATCAACACAGCGCCATCTTAACCTGCCCCACCAAAACCACAGCACCCTCACCAATTCCTCCGATGAAGCCGAGGCCAACTAGGCGCCACCAAGGAGGTTCCGCACTCACCACTGCATTTTATCTTTTATTCCATCTCACGGGGCTGCCGATGCTCGATACCGACCATCCATGGCGGGTCTCCATTGACAGCGTCGTCGCCGGCCACTTCATCCATGACGTCTGTCCCCCATGTAGTTGATTCCTCGGTGGTGACTTCCACACCAGCACTAGCTGCAACTGCTCCGGCTCTCGCTCGCTCTGTTGCTCTGTTCTTGCTGTCGGTCCCGCTGCTGCACTACTCTTGCTTTCGTTCGTCCTGCTGCTCTACTCTGCTATTGCTGTCGGTGACGCTGCTGCTCCGCTCTTGCTCTCGTTCGTGCTTCTACTCTACTCTTGCTCTCGCTCGCGCTGCTGCTGCTGTTGCACGAGCTCTGGCAGCTACGGGAGTTGCTGCTTTAGCACTCGCTCGCGGTGCTACTGCACGACTTGCTCTCTACTAGTGCATTCCCTGCTTGAGCGTCTGCTGATTTAGATCACTGCTGCTCTGCTACTATTGCTCGAACGCCCTAAACATCTATTGCAATGCTCTGCTACTAGTTCAATCAGTTTCGACAGCAAAATTCAGTTTCGATTGTAAAGTTTAGTTTCTTCAGTTAAGTTCAGAGTGAACAGTACTTATAGCATCTGTCGGAGAGGCCGTGGCGCGGCTGATGCTTTACATCTAGCACTTTTTGGTGATGTGTTTTACATCATCTATTGCAGATGATATTAGAATCCCACTTCGGATTAACGTTGTCTATCTTGTCCTGCTTCAGCCTCATCGTCGTACACCTCACCGGAGTTGCTCCAATGACGGAACCGTCCATCAGAGCGGAGTAGTACCCTCTGTGCCGTTTCTAGAGGCCTTAGATCTTCTTCCCCGCCTCCGACAGTCACACCAGCATCACCATCCTCCACGTCGAACCCAATGATGCTGAGGTCCACAAGGCTATGCCAAAGAGGTTGTACACTCGTCTCATCACTTTGTTACTCTACATCATGTTGATCCCTTAGGGATCCTTTGCTATGGAACTACTATGGTACTACTATTCATGCATTTGGTTAGAAGGAGTGGAGCAAAGCAAAACTGGAGGATTTTTTCTTTGGTGTCTCTTTCAAAGAAAAAATGTAGGAATTTTAATATTCACTTGGACATTCTTTTCAAATTAATATGCATGAAGAACATAACTAATTACATTACTGGCATAATAAGATTCTTATTTTTTTTTCATTTTCATGTGGTTTGACTTTAATTTGACCATGTTTCTCCATTCATGTGTTCTTCCAAATTATGTGAACCAAACACCCAGCTTGACAGAAATCCTATGTTTCCAAATGCTCTGTTTTGCACATGCATTCCTATCCCATTCATGTGTTTTTCCTGTCCCTGCATTTATAGAATCCTCCAATTCTATGGAGCCCTTACAGATTTACTTCATTTTCAGATAGGTGTCAAAGGAAACTCTGTGTGTTATGTCCTACTCCTGCCGTGCCGTCATCCACCCCACCCGAGGTGTGCCATCGACAGAAGCGTTCACTGCAGTAGAGATTCCCCCTGCAGACTTTCTTTCGCCACCTCAGATCATCTTCCCTATTGCCGACAGCCACGCCAACTGGATTACCATCATAGACTGAGCAGATGAACCTGAGGACTACACAATTCCGGAAGAGAGGTCGCGGTCTTTCGTGTTTGCTTACGTTATACAACGGTTATTATTACCTGCTACTTTATCATTCAAACTTCAGTTTTAAAATGCCTGTGGGTCTCATATCGAGGCAGCAACGAATAGTATCTGTCTACTATCTAGTTCATCTGGGGTCTTCTATGTGGTTCTTGTTGGGTGGGCAACAAACAATAGATAATCCATTGTCTATCTTTTTAAACTGAAGTTATAATCTACCTGCTATCATTAGTTTTGGATCTATCCACTCATTTTCTACCATCAGTCCTGATTTCTGCATGCACCCCTTAGGCCTTACAAAATCTAACTATTTTTTTATTATGCATGTCAGTTATTGTACACAATTGTACTAAACAAGTAGAGAAAAAGAGAAGACTGTTGCATGGGAATATAATGTCATGCGCACGCCGCTCCATGGTGGGCGAAGTGGGCCCCCTCCCGCCATTCTAGATTGTATTCCAGACGAAAATAACTGTTCAGATGGGGATTTAGAGGGAGCCGACCACTCCTATTTACCACCTGAGGTGTTTGCTCTAACCTGGCATACTGATGTTGGTCATATCATGCATATGGCGCCTCGCATTGCTTACATTATACATCTTATATGTCATCAGCTTAGTTTAGATTTGCTTTGTGTGAATGCCACCTGTTTGGTTTCTATATCATACTCCCACTGTTCCTAAATATTTATCTTTTTAGAGATTTCAACAAATGACTACATGCGGCACAAAATGAGTAAATCTACACTCTAAATTATGTCTATATACATCTGTATGTGGTAGTCCACTTGAAATCTTTAAAAAGACAAATATTTATGAACGGAGGGAGTATATGGGAATTATGCAATGCCATGTTCTTTAGCCAGGCATCATATATGTGAACCATGCAATGCCATCCTATTTAGCCAGTCATCATATATGTGAATTGTATCATGCCATATTTTTTTCATAATGTATTCCATTTGTCAACAATGTTTATACATTCATCTACTCTTCCTGTGCATCATCCATTTGAGTCGGTCATGGGAAAATCTGGAGTGAAAACTAGGTCTTCTGAGCAGTCAGTGCTACCTGTCGATGTAGATTTCTTGCTTGTTATAGATAGCTCCTCAGAGGAGGATTCAGAGAAAGATGACCAGTGGTATCCCCCCCCCCCGAGGTGCATGCTCTAACTTGGCAGGGTTATATTGCTCATATCATACATATGGTGTCTTGCATTGCCATGCCATCAGCTTAGATTAGACATGCTTTGTGTGAATGCCTCCTGTTAGCTTTCTATATCAGATATGTGAATTATGATGCCATGTTTTTCAGCCAGTTATCATATATGTGAATTATGCACCGCCATGTAGCCAGACATCATATATGTGAATTATCTCATGCCATCTTTTTTTCATTACGTATTCCATTTGTTGAAAATCTATTTATATTGAACTGCTCTTCATGTGTATCAGCCATTTGAGCCGGTTATGAAAAAATCTGGAGTGAAAAAAAAGGTCTTCAGAGCAGGTAATGGTACCTGTTGAAGCATATATCTTGATGGTTACAAGGAGCTCCTCAGAGGAGGATTCAGAGACAGATGACCAGTCCTATATCCCACCTGAGGTGTATGCTCTCAGTTGCAATGTTTATATTTCTCATATCATGCATATGGTGTCTTGCATTGCTTAATTTAGACATCATATGCACAATATTGAATTCCATCTTCTTAGTTTAGAGATCATACATGCGAGTGCCAGTTGCTTAGTATATGAATCAATTATGTCAATTATAACATGCCATCCTGTATACTTAGACAACAGGTATGTAAATGATTTCATCCCAACCTATTTTAGAAAGACATCATATAGTTTTGTCATGTCATCCTATTTTTAGATACTCATCATATGTTGAATTATGCCATTATATCCTGTTAAGTTATCCATCATATATCTGAAACTGTGTCAAGCTATCATGTTTAGTTAGGCATCATATATGTGAAATTGTGTCATGCTGTCATGTTTGGTTAGACAACATATATGTGAGTTACCACATCTGTTTATCATACAATGTCTATATGTTCAATTTCTTTTCTTGTTTATCATCCATTGGAATTGGAGGGGGTGGTGCAGTATCTAAGGGAGCAAAAACCCGTTCTTCACAAAAGACAGTGCTACCCGTCGATGCAGATAGAACCATGGTTGTATTGGCCTACAAACTAGCCCCACCACACATAATCGAGACTCTCCAGATTGCACACTTACACCGTTGGGCAGAGAACCAACTACAACCCATCTAACCGCAACCCCAGCAGATAGTAACCCACTTATAGTTGACAAAGCACCATGTCCGCCACAGAGTACCCCGACATGAGCAGTTTGTAAAGCAACTGCAGTGCCCAAAGCACGAAGACCACCACAGCTATACCAAACTCCATGTTTAAAGCAGAAGAGCAACTGTTCTCCGGTCATATTCCATAGCTATGGTCCATACTCCTTTGTTGTTGCATCATTGTATTTACTCATACCAACTACTTTCGAATTTGAAGGATCCAATTGAAACTCCAATTGTGCAACAGGTATGTTTTAAACCTATTTCTTTAACTGGATTGCTGTTCTAACTTCTTGCTCTATGTTGATTTCAGTTTCAGTTGTATAAACAGTTATGTTCTCATGTCATGCACATTCCAAGTGTTGCCAATGCTGTGTAGTTTCTCACACTTATATTCTTTCTATGCTACTGTGTCTTAAAAATATATGAGTTGAACTATGTCTCTATCTTGATTAGGCAACATAAACTAGAATGATATGGACAATACAGTGACCATAGCACATAGATATATGTTTGTTTCATGCTGTTATCCTGTCCACCTTACTACTGAACAGGTTTACCAAAACGAGTTTCGTATACTACATGCTAAACCTGGATGTGTCTGTTTGTTTCTCTTGTAGTATGCGAATATAATATTGGAGAAGAGCACCCCACTATGCAATGGTAAAGAAAGTAATGCATATAAGGTTCAAGATAGTGAGACAACCCTGTTAGTCTCCAAGAAAGGTGATAAAAACGATCTTGTAGACAGTGAGAAAACCCCACAGTCTTGCGTTGATGTAGTGTTTGAGTTACTGGCCAGTACCGCTGGCACAAGCTCTTCGAACTCGCTGCCTGAATCACTTCGGCTTCTTCAGTCTCAGCTACAAGCTGAAAGGCATCAGTCAGTTGTGCTACGGCAAGAAGCCGAAGGACTTAGGAAGTCCATGCAGAATTCAAATGCATACTTTCCTGTGCAACCACAAGCGCTAGAGTATTTAAGCGCCAAACAAGAGAAAGTTAATAAGCTTGCTAAGCATCTTGCCAGCATTATGGGTACCCAGGATATTGTCTCTTGAGCTCTTCTGAAGTGGTTTTAGTTTTGGACTTGTTTTGCTGTGGCGTTTATATGCTGCTTTGTTCCCTATATTTACGTTGGTGGCGAACTTTGATGCCCACTGGATGTAATATGTGTAATAGCCGTGATAGCCTAGTGTAAGTTGCTTCCTTATTTATTTCCTTGTTGTCTTGTTTATTTGTTTGCTTGTAGTCAGTGTAGTTCTTTTTCCGCGGTTTGCTAGTGGCCGCAATGACCTATTTTTAATAACTAGGCCACAATAACCATGGGCTACACATTTACTGTAGTGTCACTAGGCCTCCTATAGGCCGTAGAAACAATGGGCCTTCTACGGGCCATAGACACAATGGTCCTTCTACGGTCGTGTCATCAATGGGCCTTATACGAGTCGTATGATCGATTGGTCAAACATGGGCCAATAACAAACGACATTATGGCCGTAAACAGGCTAGAGTTGGAATCGTCTGTTCATGGCCCGACCATAACGGGTCGTCGTTAATCGGCCGTATTTGATGACACTATGAAAACGGCCCAACGTATTAACGGGCCACAAACGGGCCGACTGTAACCACGGGCTGAATTTGGCCCACAAGCAGAAAATTACAGTAACGGCCCGTAAGTAACCAAATGCTAGAAATGAACCCAAGAATAAATGAGCCCTGAGAAGGACGAAAGATAACATGGGCTGGAAACCGCCCAATGGAATAATGGGCCGTTAATGGGTATAAAGTGATACACTGTTCATTACGGGCCAGTTTCACCACGGGCTGTTAATGGGTATAAAGTGATACACTGTTCATTACGGGGCAGTTTCACCACGAGTCGTTAATGGGAAAAGAGTTACAAAGGGCCTCATATGGGCCGAAAGACGTCATGGAACATACATGGGCCAGAAGTTAAAACGGGCTGGAATCCTATTGGACGGTCCAGATGACACTACTGGGCCTAATTCGGATAGGTCGTAATGGGCCCTGATTTAGCGGGCTATAAATGGGCTATATGCGAACATGTCGTTAACAGGATTTCCGTGGGTCGGCTCGGCACCTTTTGACCAAGTCAAACGGGACGGCCTTTTCACAGGAATGGGCCTCTGTTGGGCCGTGCCACGTGTTGATGTATCATAGGCGCATTCGGTCCAATGAGTGGATGAGATCTGCCCCAATGGTGATACGACACGTGTTTCCTCCATCCATTGATGATTTTACACGTGGAAAAGCCCCATTGGTCGGGGAAGTTAACAGGTTATCGGATCCAAAACTAGACCCGATAGCTTAAAGTCATTCCATTACGGTGGATGCCACGTGTCGGTGCGATTTATCGTCATGGAAGTGGACATTTCCGTTATGATAATTTTGGTAATGTCATGGAACACTTGTACGACAACATAGGTATGACTATATTGTTTCTGTCATAACATCATTATGGATGTACACGCATGACAGAAAACGCGACCTACTGTGACAAACACGTATCATCACGGAAGTGTATATTTTTGTAGTGAACGGATTGAGTTTTCCCTTTGAAGTTATCTTATCGGATTGAGTCTTTAAGGATTTGAGAACACTTGATGTATGTATTGCATGTGCTTATCTATGGTGACAATGGGATATTCACGTGATCCACTGGATGTATGTTTTGGTGATCAACTTGCGGGTTCAGTGACCTTGTGAACTTATGCATAGGCGTTGGCACACGTTTTCGTCTTGACTCTCCGGTAGAAACTTTGGGGCACTCTTTGATGTTCTTTGTGTTGGTTTGAATAGATGAATCTGAGAATGTGTGATGCATATCGCATAATCAAACCCGCGGATACTTGAGGTGACATTGGAGTATGTAGGTGACATTAGCGTTTTGGTTGATGTGTGTCTTAAGGTGTTATGTTACTATGAACTCTAGGGTTGTTTGCGACACTTAGGAATAGCCCAATGGATTGATCAGAAAGAATAACTTTGAGGTGGTTTCGTACCCTACAATAATCTCTTTGTTTGTTCTCCGCTATTAGTGTCTTTGGAATGACTCTTTGTTGCATGTTGAGGGATTGTTATGTGATCTAATTATGTTATCATTGTTGAGAGAACTTGCACAAGCGAAAGTATGAATCCTAGGCCTTGTTTCTAAGCATTGCAATACCGTTATCACTCACTTTTGTTACTTGCTACCTTGCTGTTTTTATATTTTCAAATTACAAAAACCTATATCTACCATCCATATTGCACTTGTATCACCATCTCTTCACCGAACTAGCGCACCTATACAATTTACCATTGTATTGGGTGTGTTGGAGACACAAGAGACTCTTTCTTATTTGGTTGCAGGGTTGTTTGAGAGAGACCGTCTTCATCCTATGCCTCCCACGGACTGATAAACCTTGGGTCATCTACTCGAGGGAAATTTGCTACTGTCCTACAAACCTCTGCACTTGGAGGCCCAATAACATCTACATGAAGAAGGTTGCATAGTAGACATCAGCAATGAGGACTAGTGGCACCTCCTCTGCTGTGGGAGAACTAGCCTCGTACATGGGGTACATGGGAGCGGTCCGGCAGGCTGCGAGGAGTTGTTCCCGGCAGCGTCTCTGCCGGGAGCGGACGACTCTACTGGAAGAGGCTTTCCGGTGTCCAATTTTCTCCTCTTCCGGGCCATTGTTGCTGGGGATACGGAGGGCTGAGTAAGGCGGAGAACAAAAGTCCTGGCCCCGCAGGAAGCTTCTGTGCAGCACACTTTGACAGATGATCAGCAATGCTGTTTTCCGCATGGGGTACGTGCTCCATTTGTAATCCATCAAGGTGCTCCTCCAATCTTCTCACTTCCTCGACGTATGCCTCCATCAATGGACTTTGATAATCCTTGTTAACTTGTCTCACCACCAGTTGTGAATCTCCTCGAATGATCAGTTTCTTAATTCCCAATTCAGCTACAATCCTGAGCCCGGCAAGGAGCCCTTCATACTCTAATGTATTGTCTGTTGCTTCTTCCCGGGAAAAATGCATCTGGACGACGTACTTCAAGTGCTCCCCGGAGGGGGCGACAAGAAGCACACCAGCCCATGCACCTTGCAGGGAAAAAGCACCATCAAAATACATAATCCATTCTTGGGGTGATTCCTTGCTGGGGACAACTGTGTCTGTCACTTCTTCATCAGGGGTTGGCGTCCATTCTGCAATAAACTCTGCCAATGCCCTGCTCTGGATAGTTGATGTGCTTACAAACTTCAAACCAAAGCTGGATAGCTCCAAAGCCCACTCCACTATTCTGCTGGTAGCCTTTGGGTTTCGGAGTATCCGTTGCAATGGGAAACGAGTAACAACCATGATCTCATGGGCTTGGAAGTAGTGGCACAGTTTCCTTGAGGCCATGATAAGACCAAAAATCAACTTGTGCATGCCAGACTACCTTGATCTAGACCCCAATAACAAGGAGCTGACGAAGTACACTGGGCGCTGCACCACTTTCTTCCTTGTCGTGTCCTTGGGGTTGTCATCGTTGACGTGCTTACTGCTGTACTAATCCTTGTCTGGCTCTGCCGGCCTCTGCTCACTCTCTTCCTCATTCACTTCTCGCTGTGCTACCAAGGCTGCACTGACCACTTGGTTGGTTGCCGCTAAGTATAGCAACAACGGCTCCTAGGGTTTGGGTGCAACCAGGATAGGCACAGAGGACAGGTACCTCCAACTCTTGCAAAGCTGTGTCTGCCTCAGGGGTCCACTTCACATGACCTGACATCTTCAAAATCTTGAATAACGGGAGGGGACGCTCAGCAGACTTGGAGATGAATCTTCTTAGCACGGCAACACATCCCGTCAGGTGCCTCACATTCTTAACTGTCCTTGTCACTTCGATCTGCTCAATGGCCTTGATCTTGTTGGGATTAGCTTCAATTCCCCTGTGGGACACAAAATATCCAAGCAGCTTGCCGGAGGGGACACCAAACACGCACTTCTCTGGGTTTAGCTTCAAGTTGATCTTGCACAGACTTGCAAATGCCTCCTCCAAATCCTGGATGAGATTTACTCTATCCTTAGTTTTGACCAAGATGTCATCCATATAATCCTCAATGTTTCTGTAGAGTTGAGGTTCAAAACCAATCTGGACTGCCCTTGCGTAGGTAGACTTGGCACTCTTTAATCCGAATGGCATACGGACAAAGAAGTACATGCCACATGGAGTGATAAATGATGTATTCTCCTCATATTCTTTGGACATGAAGATCTGCTGGTATCCAGAATAGGATTCCAGAAATGAGAGCAAATCACAACCTGAAGTGGAATCCACTATCTGATCAATATGCGGCAAGGGAAACAGGTCCTTCGAGCAAGCCTTGTTGAGATATGTGAAATCAATGCACAGCCTCGACTTCCCGTTTGCCTTCTGGACCACAACTGGGTTTGCTAGCCAAGTGGGATGTAGCACTCCTCTGACCAAACCAGCTGCCTCAAGCTTCTTGATCTCTTCTACAATAAACTGCTGCCTCTCCAAGGCCTGCTTCCGGACCTTCTATTTAACAGGTCTGGCATGTGGGCAGACAGCAAGGTGGTGCTCAATTACCTTCCTGGGAACACCGGGGATATCAGATGGTTGCCATGCACACATCGATATTCGCCCGCACGAAGGCAACGAGCACGCTTTCCTATTTGGCATCGAGGGTGGCACTGATAGTGAAAGTACTGTCAACGCCAGCCAGCCTTGTCGGGACCTTTTTCACTTGTGGAGTAGCAACCTTAGATCTCTTACTGTTGGAACACTCCGGCACGTCATCAACGGGTGCCGTGCACTTGGTGGGGGCACGCTTCCTGGACTCTTTGTTGAAGGCCCTATGATCCTTTCCTTTCCTTTGCTTTCCTTGGCAGGAATTGCTGCCCTCGCTGCCTTTTCCGTGACCGTGTCCCTCTACATCTTGTCCACACAAATGATGGCATCTTTCTCATCTGACGGGATGGTGATGACTCCTAGTGGCCCAGGAATCTTCAGGGTATTGTAGGCATAGTGGGATGCCACCATGAATTGAGCTAAGGCCGGGCGTCCAAGGATCCCATTGTATGGCAGGGGAAGATCAACTACGTCAAACACAATCTTCTTGGTCGGGTAGTTTAGTTCTCCCCCAAATGTTACCGGCAACATGATCTTTCCCATAGGATGACTCCTTCCGGGATTGACTCCTTGAAACATGTCGGTAACCTCTACCTCTTCCTATGCTATCTGAAGTCTGCTGATAACTGCTGGGGAAATCAGATTCAGTCCGGCCCCACCGTCCACCAGTATCTTCGTGACCTTGAGGTTGCGAATTGTTGGAGAAACCAACAAAGGCAGGCATCCCACCGCAGTGATACGGCTAGGATGATCCTCTTCGTCAAAGATGATAGGTGTACGGGGCCATTTGAGCGGCTTCCGGGCCTCTGGCGCTTGTTCCACGGCATTGACTTCTCGTGCCCACCGTTTGAGTTGGTGATGGAAGGTGTGCAAAGATGCACCCTCGTCAACACACAGGGCATCCGTGGCCTTCTGAAACTCTTGCTCACTGGTTTCCCCTTCACTCCCTTTATCACTCTCATCATCACGGGCTTCCTTCTCCTGGACTCTGGCAGATTTTCCTTTATTCCGATAGGGTTTGCTGGGGCGATTTGCTCCATCACCTCGGCCCTTACCGCCAGCGAAATTCTGACCCTTTTCCTTGTCATGCTTCTCATATTCTACTCTCTGTCTCTTGACCAACTGCTCAACCTGATAGTACTCCTGAAGGTCGTGGCCTTTGGTCCAATGGATCTTGTAGTATGGTCCATCGCCCTTCCCAGCCTTCTCGACAGCCGCAGCCTCCCGGCAATCGGCGCACATGACAACCTCTTTGCCGGGACCTCAGTCTTGGCGATCTTGCCAGTACTTGGGGATACTGACCCTTCAACAGTCAATACTGCCTTATCTCTTCGCTTCTTACTGCGCTTCTTGACCTTCTTCTGACTGGTGGACTCGTCATCATCCTCTGAATCAACATTGATGCAATCTTCCTCTCCGGGCAACTTCCTTCATTTCTCCATCCAAGCACACTTATCCACTAGGGTGTACAACTCCTTCATAGTCTTGGGCAACCGCACGTTCATCTTAGAAATGATATATCGGTTGCGCACATTGGACCGGAAGGCAGCTATATCGGCTGCCGGATGGATATTTGGAATATTTCTATGAACTTTGCTGAATCTCTGTACATACTTACGGAGGGTTTCTCCTTCCTTCTGTTGGAGAACTTGCAGATCACTGGGACGGCCCGGCTCCTGGTTGCCACCAGTGAAAGCGCTGATGAACTCGTAGCACAGGTCTGCCCATGACAAAATAGAGTTCTCTGGTAGGTGCATCAGCCAAGACCTCACATTGGACTTGAGGGCCAATGGGAAGTAGTTAGCAAACACCTTCTCGTCTCTTCCCCCGGCAGCCTGAACAACGATGGTGTAGATGCTCAGGAACTTTGCCGGTTTCAACCTCCCATCATACATCTCAGGTATCTCTGGCTTGAACGTGCGAACTGACGGCCAACAGACTTGTCGCAGCTCACGGGTGAAGTCGGGGCAGCCAACATTGAAGGGTAGGGGCCCGCCAACACCGAGCGTGGGCTTGTCGACGTCGGGTCTGTTGCACCCGTCGGCTCGGAGGAGGTCGCCGTGGCGCTGCTCGACGACGCACACGTCTCCTCTCCGCCTATCTTCCGGGGTTTGCTGTTGGCCTGGACGCGCTCGAGAATCAGAGGAGGCCATCGAGACGTCATCGGGGTCTTTATTTGCTCGCGCCCGTGCTGGCTACTGTGGCGGGGACTGCACCGTGGTGATGGCTCCCTCCATACGGGCAGCAGCATGGACCATTGTTGTCACTTGGGGAGGTCGCAGCGGGGCAATTCATCGCAAGCCCTCGGCTTTGGCGAAACCGAGCAGACTTTGGATGGTGGCATGCCATTCGTCCATCTGCTCGGCCGCTGGTGGAAATATTAGCAGTAGCAGAGACCACGCCATGGCCTCCGAGGTTGTGCTTGACATAGACGATGATGAATTCAATCGCACCATCGCTTGGCTCCTAATGGAGCCAGCAACGGCAGCACTGCACCCCCGCTGTTGCGGTACAACCACCTGGGTGGCGGGGTGGTGAGGCGGAGGCGCTCGAGGGCCGTCAGCTTCGTTGGGCGCATCAGCTTGGTTGACCTGCCCGGGGGAAAGTGCACGCGCAGCGGTCACACCTGCGGCAGGGGTGGCCGGACGGCGGCGGTTTTCCCCAGACCGAGCGCCATCACTATGGGCGTGCCCGTCGGCGAGCAGAGTACAGCCGTTGAGGTGTTGCTGATGTTGTTCTCCTCCAGTGTTTCCTGCTCCTGCACCAATCACGGGGGAAGGGGTGGTGGTGCCGCTTGCTCCGACCACATCCCCAGCAATGTTCGTGTCCTCATGCGTATCCGTGCCCCCCGCAGTGTTGGAGGCCACGGGCGGCGGGGCCTTCGAGGCGGATGAAAGATTTGAAGTAGGTTTCTTCTTAGGCACCATGGTCGAAGGCACCATCGAAGATGCAGATGGCGATGAAGATGACGTGCTGCTTATATCTTCAGGTTCGCACAAGCACTCCCCCTACCTTGCGCGCCAAAGATGTCGCGGGAAACCACGTCCACCTATGGGGCTAGGGCATCCCCTTGCTGGTTCGGTAGGGGGAGTCATATTGCACAAAGAGCAGACCAACATAGGGCAGCGTGGTAGAGATCACACAGGCAGTTTTACCTAGGTTCGGGCCGTCGTGAGGCGTAAAACCCGACCCCACTTTTTCGGACTGATGGTGGAAAAGTGTTGGTGGTCCGTAGTACACTTGCCTACCAAGGGTTGCCTCAGGGCAGCAACGGCTACGCACATACGAGGGTGCGGGTGCTCTACTTTCCAACCTCTTGAACTGTTGCCATGGGCCTCCTTTAATAGGTTAAGGGGTCACCACAGTGGCAAATTAGTCATTAGACACTGATATGATAGCAAATCGTGCTATCATACCTAACTCTGTGGGCTGACAGCGCACATTTAATGCACTGCTTAGTGTCATGTTGTTGGTTGCCCGGCAAGGCTTGCCGGGCCATCTTGCCAGCACCACACCTGCTCGTCTGACACGTCATAGGACGGGTGTCATTGTGGGTTTTCTTGGTAGGAAGTGGCCGCCATGTGGTGATGGTTGCCACTTAATCACTCCGCGGCTTGACACTGCACTGATCGACGATGTGGGTCATGGTGAAGTAGTTGGTGAGTGCTCTGGCCTCTGTGTCCCGCCAGGCCCTATCAGGATGCCTTGGTCATCTTCTTCTGGGGGGTGGCTGAGGGAGTCCTGGATAAGGGGGTATCCGGACAGCTGGACTATATACATCGTCCGGACTATTGAAGCGTGAAGATACAAGACTCAAGACTTCGGCCCGTGTCGGGATGGGACTCTCCTTGGCGTGGCAGAAAAGCTTGGCGATCCGGATATTATATTTCCTTCCTTGTAATCGACTCCATGTAAACCCTAGCTCTCTCCGGTGTCTATATAAACCGGAGAGGATGGTCCTTAGAAGGCCGATCACAATTACAATCATACCATCATAGGCTAGCTCTTAGGGTTTAGCCTCCACGATCTCGTGGTAGATCTACTCTTGTACTACTCATATCTTCAATATTAATCAAGCAGGAAGTAGGGTTTTACCTCCATCGAGAGGGCCCGAACCTGGGTAAACATAGTGTCCCTTGCTTCCTGTTACCATCAGCCTAAGACGCACAGATCGGGACCCCCTACCCGAGATCCGCCAGTTTTGACACCGACATTGGTGCTTTCATTGAGAGTCCCTCTGTGCCATTGCTTCAAGGCTTGATGGCGTCTTCAACACGGTCCAGGGTGAGACTTTTCTCCCCGGACAGATCTCTGTGTTTTGGTGGCTCCGCACTGCGGGCCGATTCGCTTGGCCATCTGTAGCAGATAGACAGCTACGCCCCTGGCCACCAGATCAGGTTCGGAAACTTGAACTACACGGCGGATATTCCTGGAGACTTGATTTTCGATTGATTCCGCCCTGTGCCAGGAGCGCCGGACCGTCACGATGAGCACGGTCTAGACCTGCTGTCGGACAATGCTCGGAACATCATCCCTGCAATAACCCTGTATCTAAATCCGGAACAGGTTGCGTTGCCCAAGGACGGAGGGGTAGACCCCGCCCCGTAGGCCACATACTCATCGACGGTGGAGCCGAACACATGTCACATCTCTGTGGAGGCCTGTAACCCTGGGCCCCCGGACTCATATCTAGTTGTTGGCTCACGTCCGCACACTCTCGAGCCAGCCGAGCCAGGTTGGGCTCCGGTAATGGAGTTTACCGCTGCGGACATCTTTTAGCACTCGCCTTTTGGCGACATGCTGAACTCATTAAAGTCTCTCTCTTTGTCAGGAGGCTCTAGGCCGAACTATGTCCGGCTTGAGTGGGAAGCAGGTGACGAAGGAATTCACTGCCCACCCACCACCCACTTCATCGCCACGATCGAAGATTTAACCGACGTGCTTGACTTCGACTCCGAAGACATCGACGGTATGGACGATGATGCAGGAGAAGCTCCAGAATCCCTGGGGCGCAGGACTACTACCTTGTCACACGATATATACATGGTAGATACGCCCAATAAGGACGACAACGATAATCCGGAAGATAAAACACCCAGGCAAAAGCCAAAAAGGCGGCACCTACGCTGCTCAAAGTCCAGCAATTGCAAAAATAGCAACAAGAGCGCAAGAAGGGTCGATATAACCATAAACTCCGAAAGCAACCACGACCACATGGACCCAGCGATGGAGTAGGATGAGCCAGGTCACGCCAAACCAAGTTCGGAGAAAATATCTGATCACAATGATCTGGAGGGACGAGCTCATGAAACCGCCCCAGAACAGGAAGACAGTCCGGACAACGATGCATTCATCATCCCGGACGAACAAGTGGAACGAGACAACCTCCACAGAAATCTTATGGCCACCACAAGAAGTCTAAAAAAGCAGAAGCAACGGCTCAAGGCCGGACAGGAAAAGCTAAGTCGCAGATGGAATAAAGTGCTAGACACTGAAGAAAGATATGGCGACGATCGCCATACAAAAAGCTATCTGAAGCGCAAGCTATTGCCAGAATTCAAAGACGAGGCCGTTCCACCAAAGAATAATACGACCGGGAGACTAGACATACCGCTCCACAACCGCAATAGAATGGCTACTAACGCCGCTCACGATCTGCGTGAGCATCTGGACAAGAAAGCTGGTGCAGCCAAGTCTATCTATGGAGCTAAAGGACACACCCCGGGGAGGGACTATGGTCACCCAAACACTAATACAAGCCAAACACCAGTTCGGAATCAACTCCGGACAAAACAACAGCTGACTACATGCCACGGCGCGTCCAGATACAGAGGGGCTACTCACCCCCTGTGCTTCACTGAAGAAGTATTGGACCATGAATTCCCACAAGGTTTTAAACCTGTGAACATAGAGGCATACGACGGAACGACAGACCCAGGGGTCTAGATCGAGGATTTTGTCCTGCATATTGACATGGCTCGTGGGGATGATCTCCACACCATCAAATACCTTCCCCTCAAGCTGAAGGGACCAGCTCGACACTGGTTGAAAACCCTCCCCGAAAACTCAATTGGGAGTTGGGAGGAACTAGAAGACACTTTCAGGGCCAATTTTCAAGGGATTTATGTCCGGCCTGTTGGAAATATGCCCTAGAGGCAATAATAAAAGTGTTATTATTATATTTCTTTGTTCATGATAATAGTCTTTTATTCATGCAATAATTGTATTATCCGGAAATCGTAATACACGTGTGAATACATAGACCACAATATGTCCCTAGTGAGCCTCTAGTTGACTAGCTCGTTGTGATCAACAGATAGTCATGGTTTCCCGGCTATGGACATTGGATGTCGTTGATAACGGGATCACATCATTAGGAGAATGATGTGATGGACAAGACCCAATCCTAAGCCTAGCACAAAGATCGTGTAGTTCGTATGCTAAAGCTTTTCTAATGTCAAGTATCTTTTCCTTAGACCATGAGATTGTGCAACTCCCGGATACCGTAGGAATGCTTTGGGTGTATCAAACGTCACAACGTAACTGGGTGGCTATAAAGGTGCATTACAGGTATCTCCGAAAGTGTCTGTTGGGTTGGCACGAATCGAGACTCGGATTTGTCACTCCGTGTAAACGGAGAGGTATCTCTGGGCCCACTCGGTAGGACATCATCATAATGTGCACAATGTGACCAAGGGGTTGATCACGGGATGATGTGTTACGGAACGAGTAAAGAGACTTGCCGGTAACGAGATTGAACAAGGTATCGGTATACCGACGATTGAATCTCGGGCAAGTACAATACCGTTAGACAAAGGGAATTGTATACGGGATCGATTGAGTCCTTGACATCGTGGTTCATCCGATGAGATCATCGTGGAACATGTGGGAGCCAACATGGGTATCCAGATCCCGCTGTTGCTTATTGACCGGAGAACGTCTCGGTCATGTCTACATGTCTCCCGAACCCGTAGGGTCTACACACTTAAGGTTCGAAGACGCTAGGGTTATAAAGGAAGTTTGTATGTGGTTACCAAATGTTGTTCCGAGTCCCGGATGAGATCCCGGACGTCACGAGGAGTTCCGGAATGGTCCGGAGGTAAAGATTTATATATGGGAAGTCCTGTTTTGGTCACCGGAAAAGTTTCGGGCGATATCGGTATTGTACCGGGACCACCGGGAGGGTCCCGGGGGTCCACCAAGTGGGGCCACCTGCCCCAGAAGGCTGCGTGGGCCAAGTGTGGGAGGGGACCAGCCCCTAGGTGGGCTGGTGCGCCCCCCACAAGGGGCCCAAGGCGCAAGGGAGAGTGGGAGGGGGCAAACCCTAGTCCAGATGGGCCTTAAGGCCCACCTAGTGGGCGCCTCCCCTCTCTCCCCCTCTTGGCCGCCTCCCCAAGCCCCATCTAGGGCTGGCCGCACCCCTTGGGGGGGAAACCCTAGATGGGGGCGCAGCCCTCTCCCTCCCCTATATATACTTGAGTTTTGGGGCTGCTATAACACATGAGAACCTCTCCCTCTTGGTGCAGCCCTACCTCTCTCCCTACTCCTCCTCTCCCGTGGTGCTTGGCGAAGCCCTGCTGGATTGCCACGCTCCTCCACCACCACCACGCCGTTGTGCTGCTGCTGGATGAAGTCTTCCTCAACCTCTCCCTCTCTCCTTGCTGGATCAAGGCATGGGAGACGTCACCGGGCTGTACGTGTGTTGAACGCGGAGGTGCCGTCCGTTCGGCACTAGGATCTCCGGTGATTTGAATCACGACGAATACGACTCCTTCAACCCCGTTCTCTTGAACGCTTCCGCTTAGTGATCTACAAGGGTATGTAGATGCACTCTCTTTCCCCTCATTGCTGGTTTCTCCATAGATAGATCTTGGTGACACGTAGGAAAATTTTGAATTTCTGCTACGTTCCCCAACAGTGGCATCATGAGCTAGGTCTATTGCGTAGATTCTTTGCACGAGTAGAACACAAAGTAGTTGTGGGCGTTGATTTTGTTCAATATGCTTACCGTTACTAGTCCAATCTTGTTTCGACGGTATTGTGGGATGAAGTGGCCCGGACCGACCTTACACGTACTCTTACGTGAGACAGGTTCCACTGATTGACATGCACTTGATGCATAAGGTGGCTAGCGGGTGCCAGTCTCTCCCACTTTAGTCGAAACGGATTCGATGAAAAGGGTCCTTATGAAGGGTAAATAGCAATTGGCATATCACGTTGTGCTTTTGCGTAGGTAAGAAACGTTCTTGCTAGAAACCCATAGCAGCCACGTAAAACATGCAAACAACAATTAGAGGACGTCTAACTTGTTTTTGCAGGGTATGCTATGTGATGTGATATGGCCAAGAAGAATGCGATGAATGATATGTGATGTATGAGATTGATCATGTTCTTGTAATTGGATTCATGACTTGCATGTCGATGAGTATGACAACCGGCAGGAGCCATAGGAGTTGTCTTTATTTATTGTATGACCTGCGTGTCATTGAATAACACCATGTAATTACTTTACTTTATTGCTAACCAGTAGCCATAGCAGTAGAAGTAATAGTTGGCGAGACAACTTCATGAAGACACGATGATGGAGATCATGGTGTCATGCCGGTGACGATGATGATCATGGAGCCCCGAAGATGGAGATCAAAAGGAGCAAAATGATATTGGCCATATCATGTCAGTATTTGATTGCATGTGATGTTTATCATGTTTATGCATCTTGTTTACTTAGAATGACGGTAGTAAATAAGATGATCCCTTACAACAATTTCAAGAAGTGTTCTCCCCTAACTGTGCACCGTTGTTATAGTTCGTCGCTTCTAAGCACCACGTGATGATCGGGTGTGATGGATTCTTACATTCACATACAATGGGTGTAAGACAGATTTACACATGCGAAAACACTTAGGGTTAACTTGACGAGCCTAGCATGTACAGACATGGCCTCGAAACACGGAGAACGAAAGGTCGAGCATGAGTCATATAGTAGATACGATCAACATGAAGATGTTCACCGATGATGACTAGTCCGTCTCACGTGATGATCGGACACGGCCTAGTTGACTCGGATCATGTAATCACTTAGATGACCGGAGGGATGTCTATCTGAGTGGGAGTTCATAAGATGAACTTAATTATCCTGAACATAGTCAAAAGACCTTTTGCAAATTATGTCATAGCTCGCGCTATAGTTCTACTGTTTAGATATGTTCCTAGAGAAAATTATAGTTGAAACTTGATAGTAGCGATTATGCGATCAGTAGAAAGCTTATGTCCTTAATGCACCGCTTAGTGTGCTGAACCCCAAACGTCGATTGTGGATGTTGCGAACATCGGACATACACGTTTTGATAACTACGTGATAGTTCAGTTAAATGGTTTAAGTAGAGGCACCAAAGACGTTTTTCGAAACATCGCGGAACATATGAGATGTTTCCAGGGCTGAAATTGGGATTTCAGGCTCGTGCCCACGTCAAGAGGTATAAGACCTCCGACGATTTTCTTAGCCTGCAAACTAAGGGAGAAAAGCTCAATCGTTGAGCTTGTGCTCAGATTGTCTGAGTGCGACAATCACTTGAATTGAGTGGGAGTTAATCTTCCAGATGAGATAGTGATGTTTCCCCAAAGTCATTGCCACCAAGCTGCTAGAGCTTCGTGATAAACTATAACATATCAAGGATAGAGATGATAATCCTTGAGGTATTCGCGTTGTTTGACATCGCGAAAGTAGAAATCAAGAAGGAGCATCAATTGTTGATGGTTGGTGAAACCACTAGTTTCAAGAAGGGCAAGGGCAAGAAGGGATACTTCATGAAACGGCAAATCAGCTGCTGCTCTAGTGAAGAAACCCAAGGTTGAACCCAAACCCGAGACTAAGTGCTTCTGTAATAAGGGAACAGCCACTGGAGCAGCATTACCCTAGATACTTGGTAGATGAGAAGGCTGGCAAGGTCGATAGAAGTATATTGGATATACATTATGTTAATGTGTACTTTACTAGTACTCCTAGTAGAACCAGGGTATTAGATACCGGTTCGGTTGCTAAGTGTTAGTAACTCGAAATAAAAGCTACGGAGTAAACGGAGACTAGCTAAAGGTGAGCTGACGATATGTGTTGGAAGTTTTTCCAAGCTAGATGTGATCAAGCATCACGCGCTCCCTCTACCAACGAGATTGGTGTTAAACCTAAATAATTGTTATTTGGTGTTTGCGTTGAGCATAGACATGATTGGATTATGTCTATTGCAATACGGTTATTCATTTAAGGAGAATAATAGTTACTCTATTTATTTGAATAATACCTTCAATGGTCTTGCACCTAAAGGAATGGTTTATTGAATCTCGATCGTAGTGATACACATTTTCATGCCAAAAGATATAAGATAGTAATGATAGTACCACTTACTTGTGGCACTGCCATGTAAGTCATAATGGTATAAAACGCATGAGGAAGCTCCATGTTGATGGATCTTTGGACTCACTCGTTTTTGAAAAGTTTGAGACATGCGAACCATGTCTATTGGTGTATACGCATGAAGAAACTCCATGCAGATGGATCGTTTGGACTCACTTGATTTTGAATCACTTGATATGCAAATCATACCACATGGGCAAGATGACTGAAAAGCCTCGTTTTCAGTAAGATGGAACAAGATAGCAACTTGTTGGAAGTAACACATTTTGATGTCTACAGTCCAAAGAGTGCTGAGGCATGCAGTGAATATCGTTATGTTCTTACTTCACAGATGATTCGAGTAGATGTTGAGAATATTTACTTGATGAAACACAAGTCTGAATTATTGAATGGTTCAAGTAATTTCAGAGTGAAGTAGAAGATCATTGTGACAAGAGGATATAATGTCTATGATATGATCATAGAGATGAATATCTGAGTTATGAGTTTTGGCACACAATTAAGACATTGTGGAAATTGTTTCACAATTAATACCGCCTGGAACACCATAGTGTGATGGTGTGTCCGAACATCATGGTTGCACCCTATTGGATATGATGCGTACCATGATTTCTCTTATCGAATTACCACTATCGTTCATGGGTTAGGCATTAGAGACAACCACACTCATTTTAATAGGGTACCACATAATTCCGTTGAGACGACACCGTTTGGAGAAACCTAAGTTGTCGTTTCTTAAAGGTTTGGGGCTGCGATGCTTATGTGAAAGAGTTTCAGGTTGATAAGCTCGAACCCAAAGCGAATAAAATGCATCTTCATAGGACACCCAAAACAGTTGGGTATACCTCCTAATTCAGATCCGAAAGCAATATGGATTGTTTCTTGAATCGGGTCCTTTCTCGAGGAAAGGTTTCTCTCGAAAGAGTTGAGTGGGAGGATGGTGGAGACTTGATATGGTTATTGAACCATCACTTCAACCAGTGTGTATCAGGGCACAGGAAGTTGTTCATGTGGCACCTACACCAATTGAAGTAGAAGCTTATGATAGTGATCATGAAGTTTCGGATCAAGTCACTTCCGTACCTTGTAGGGTGACAAGGATACGTACTACTTCAGAGTGGTACAGTAATCCTGTCTTGAAGGTCATGTTGCTAGACAACAATGAACCTACGAGCTATGGAGAAGCGATGGTGGGCCCAAATTCCGACAAATGGTTAAGAAACCATGAAATCCGAGATAGGATCCATGTATCAGAACAAAGCATGGACTTTGGTGGACTTGCCCGATGATCGGCAAGCCATTGAGATAAATGGATCTTTAAGAAGAAGACGGACGTGGATGGTGATGTCACCGTCTATGGAGCTCGACTTGTGGCGAAGAGTTTTTGACAAGTTCAAGGAGTTGACTACGATGAGATTTTCTCATCCGTAGCGATGCTTAAGTCCGTCGGAATCATGTTAGCATTAGCTGCATTTATGAAATCTGGCAGATGGATGTCAAAACGAGTTTCCTTACCAGTTTCTTAAGGAAAGGTTGTATGTAATACAATCAGAAAGGTTTTGTCGATCCTAAGGATGCTAAAAGGTATGCTAGCTCCAGCAATCCTTCCATGGACTGGAGTAAGCATCTCGGAGTTGGAATGTATGCTTTGATGAGATGATCAAAGATTTTGGTGTATACAAAGTTTATGAGAAACTTGTATTTCCAAAGAAGTGAGTGGGAGCACTATAGATTTTCCGATGAGTATGTGTTGTTAACATGTTGTTGATCGGAAATGACGTAGGATTTCTGGAAAGCATATAGGGTTATTTGAAAAGTGTTTTTCAATGGAAAACCTGGATTAAGCTACTTGAACGTTGAGCATCAAGATCTATAAGGATGGATCAAAACGCTTAATGGTACTTTCAAATGAGCACATACCTTGACATGATCTTGAAGGTGTTCAAGATGGATCAGTCAAAGAAGAAGTTCTTGCCTGAGTTGTAAGGTACGAAGTTAAGACTTAAAGCTCGACCATGGCAGAATAGAGAGAAAGGACGAAGGTCGTCTCCTATGCTTAAGACATAGGCTCTACAGTATGCTATGCTGTGTACCGCACCTGAAGTGTGCCTTGCCATGAGTTAGTCAAGGGGTACAAGAGTGATCCAAGAATGGATCACAGACAGCGGTCAAAGTTATCCTTAGTAACTAGTGGACTAAGGAATTTTCTCGATTATGGAGGTGGTAAAAGAGTTCGTCGTAAAGGTTACGTCGATGCAAGCTTAACACCTATCCGGATAGCTCTAAGTAGAGATACCGGATACGTACAATGGGGCAACAATTTAGAATAGCTCCAAGTGGAACAGTTATTTGGAATGGCTCCAAATAGAACGTGGTAGCTACATCTAGGAGATGACATAGAGATTTGTAAAGCACACACGGATCTGAAAGGTTGAGACCCGTTGACTAAAACCTCTCTCACAAGCAACATGATCAAACCCAAAACTCTTTGCATGTTGGTCACATGGTGATGTGACCTGTCAGTGTTAATCACATGGTGATGTGAACTAGATTATTGACTCTAGTGCAAGTGGGAGACTGTTGGAAATATGCCCTAGAGGCAATAATAAAAGTGTTATTATTATATTTCTTTCTTCATGATAATAGTCTTTTATTCATGCTATAACTGTATTATCCGGAAATCGTAATACACGTGTGAATACATAGACCACAATATGTCCCTAGTGAGCCTCTAGTTGACTAGCTCATTGTGATCAACAGATAGTCATGGTTTCCTGTCTATGGACATTAGATGTCGTTGATAACGGTATCACATCATTAGGAGAATGATGTGATGGACAAGACCCAATCCTAAGCCTAGCACAAAGATCATGTAGTTCGTATGCTAAAGCTTTTCTAATGTCAAGTATCTTTTCCTTAGACCATGAGATTGTGCAACTCCCGGATACCGTAGGAATTCTTTGGGTGTATCAAACGTACAATTGTAACTGGGTTGCTATAAAGGTGCATTACAGGTATCTCCGAAAGTGTCTGTTGGGTTCGCACGAATCGAGACTGGGATTTGTCACTCCGTGTAAACGGAGAGGTATCTCTGGGCCCACTCGGTAGGACATCATCATAATGTGCACAATGTGACCAAGGGGTTGATCACGGGATGATGTGTTACGGAACGAGTAAAGAGACTTGCCGGTAATGAGATTGAACAAGGTATCAGTATACCGACGATCGAATCTCGGGCAAGTACAATACCGTTAGACAAAGGGAATTGTATACGGGATCGATTGAGTCCTTGACATCGTGGTTCATCCGATGAGATCATCGTGGAACATGTGGGAGGCAACATGGGTATCCAGATCCCGCTGTTGGTTATTGACCGGAGAACGTCTCGGTCATGTCTACATGTCTCCCGAACCCGTAGGGTCTACACACTTAAGGTTCGATGATGCTAGGGTTATAAAGGAAGTTTGTATGTGGTTTCCGAATGTTGTTCGGAGTCCCGGATGATATCCCGGATGTCACGAGGAGTTCCGGAATGGTCTGGAGGTAAAGATTTATATATGGGAAGTCCTGTTTTGGTCACCGGAAAATTTTCGGGCGATATCGATATTGTACCGGGACCACCGGGAGGGTCCCGGGGGTCCACCAAATGGGGCCACCTGCCCCAGAAGGCTGCGTGGGCCAAGTGTGGGAGGGGACCAGCCCCTAGGTGGGCTGGTGCGCCCCCCACAAGGGGCCCAAGGCGCAAGGGAGAGTGGGAGGGGGCAAACCCTAGTCCAGATGGGCCTTAAGGCCCACCTAGTGGGCGCCTCCCCTCTCTCCCCCTCTTGGCCGCCTCCCCAAGCCCCATCTAGGGCTGGCCGCACCCATTGGGGGGGGGGGGAAACCCTAGATGGGGGCGCAGCCCTCTCCCTCCCCTATATATACTTGAGTTTTGGGGCTGCTATAACACATGAGAACATCTCCCTCTTGGTGCAGCCCTACCTCTCTCCCAACTCCTCCTCTCCCGTGGTGCTTGGCGAAGCCCTGCTGGATTGCCACGCTCCTCCACCACCACCACGCCATTGTGCTGCTGCTGGATGAAGTCTTCCTCAACCTATCCCTCTATCCTTGCTGAATCAAGGCATGGGAGACGTCACCGGGCTGTACGTGTGTTGAACGCGGAGGTGCCGTCCGTTCGGCACTAGGATCTCCGGTGATTTGAATCACGACGAGTATGACTCCTTCAACCCCGTTCTCTTGAACGCTTCCGCTTAGTGATCTACAAGGGTATGTAGATGCACTCTCCTTCCCCTCGTTGCTGGTTTCTCCATAGATAGATCTTGGTGACACGTAGGAAAATTTTGAATTTCTGCTACGTTCCCCAACACGGTCTCCGGATGCAGACGATCTAAGTCACATAATCCAACAGCCCGGAGAGTCCGCCCGGAAGATTTGGAATAGATTCCTCACTAAGAAGAATCAAATTGTCGACTGTCCGGATGCCGAAGCCTTAGCGACATTCAAACACAGCATCTGTGACGAATGGCTCGCCAGATACCTCGGCCAAGAAAAGCCAAGGACAATGGCAGTCTTGACAAGCCTTATGACCCGCTTTTGCACGGGTGAGGATAGATGGCTAGCCCGTAAAGGCACCAACGACCCCAGGACATCCGAAATAAGGGATGACAATGGGAAGCCATGGTGTGATAAACACAAACGCCAAAGCAAGAGCTCGGATAACACAATGGTTAATGCCGGATTCAGGGGCTCTCAGCACAAGAAGCCATTTAAACGCAGTAAAGAGGGACCGTCTAGTCTGAACAGAGTCCTGGATAGACTATGCCAAATTCATGGTACCCTGGAGAAACCTGCGAACCACACCCATAGAGAGTGTTGGGTCTTGAAGCAGGCCGGCAAACTAAAGCCGAACACAAAGGGAGGGAAACACAAAGTGAAGACGAGGACGAACCTCTCCAGCCGAACACTGGGGGACAGAAAAAATTCCCGCCAGAGGTTAAAACAGTAAACATGATCCACGCGACTCACACATTCACGAGAAGGCAAGAACGCACGCTCGAAGACGCGCATGATGTAGAGCCCATTGTACCCACATCTGACTATTGGATGACTCGTCCGATCAGTTTTGATCACATGGACGGCCGAACTAGTATTCGGCATGGAGGATCACAGGCCTTGGTACTTGACCCAATGATCGACGGATACCGTCTCACCCATGTCCTCATGGACAGCGGCAGTAGTCTCAATTTAATATGCGAGGACACTGCCCCCAGAATGGGGATACACCCATCCAGAATTAGCCAAAGCAACACCACCTTTGAAGGGGTGATACCAGGCGTTGAAGCCTAGGGCAGGGGCTCCGTCATGCTGGAAGTAACATTCGGCTCCCCAGGCAACTCCAGAAGCGAAGAACTACTCTTCACCATCGCCCCCTTCCAAAGCCGCTATCACGCATTGCTAGGAAGAACGGCCTTCGCCTGCTTCAACACATTGCCGCATTATGGATACGTTACACTCAGGATGCCCGGTCCACGTGGCGTCATCACCATTAGCGGAATCACATAGTGCTCTTCACGCGCAGAGGAACACGCGACGGCCCTGGCGGCCGGACTATAAGCGGCCTCTAAAACCAGAAAACATGACTGGTCATTAAGACCACAGACACGGTTAGACGAGTCCGGTAGCCTGAATAGAGTTCAACAGTGCACCGTATATGTAATCCCATAGCGGAAACCAGGGGCTATAAATATCTAATACAGCCCCACACTTGGCTCAACCTTATTGGCAGGCCACCATCTTACACTTTTACTATCAATCGCACACTTATGTTGTACTCTCCTATGAGTTTTCCTTTTTTTTCCACAGGCAATGCTCGCGCGATACCCTTCCAGGATACGGCACAACGGAGACAAAGGCGCAGACATGCAGTAGGGCCCCGTTCAACAGGTTTCTTTTGAGATTAAGCCCCTGTGTAAACCTTTTCTATTGCCTCTTGTTGCTCAAACCATCCCATGGGTTCTATACCCATAGAGGATACTGTCGTTATTGGCATTCTGCCACGACATATTACCGCACGTACCTAGAAACACGGGGTTCATATTGAATGGGCATTCTTGAGCCCATCTTCTGTTATAAAGTCCGAACACCTTCGGGAGTGTTCGGTGTCACGGGTTTGGCCATATATGCATCAGCTCCGAATCATGTCTTGGATCAAATGTTGGGTTTGCCCGGCTCCTGGGTTTGTCACCTTACGTTCCGTATTATCGGCTAAGGCAGGCCAAAGGAGAACTACTGCGATTGTGCCCTGGTTATTCCGGATGAGCACCTCAATAGAGAAAGCCGAAAACTGACCGTCATGATATAGCGAGAGACTGTTTAACCACTCGAAGACTCATCGGAATCTCTAGGATTACTCCGCATTAACGAAGGGTTGTTTTCCGGCCATGTACACACGCGCCCGTATTCGGATGCACGCGAAGGTACCAGGGGCAACATAGTAGCCCCACCATTATATTCCCATGGCTAAGCGAAAGGGTTACAGCTATATAGTCCGGTTGCCTTGTTCGACGTGCGATCACCTCCTTAATGGACCAAGACGTTGGATCAAGTGTGATTAAGCATATTCTTCGCGAACACCCCCGCGTTGTACGCATGGGGGCTGAAGCCAACGACTGCTATCTTTCGGACTACTTATACACATAAGAATGGCCATACAGGGGACACAATCATGTTTTCAGGCAAAAATATAAATATAGCCTCATAATCCAAATAAACATTGTTTTTACAATGATTCGACTTATCACTCGAACAAAATATTCTTCCAGCACTGCGCCTCTATTAGGCGAGCACCTTCTGTGACCTGCGCCAAGTAGTGCTCGGCCGGATATTGGTTCCCGCTGGATCCTGGGTCGCTATAATGGTGGCCTCCATATCCGTCCAATAGGATTTTACGCGGGCAAGAGCCATCCGCGCACCTTCTATGCACGTCGACCTCCTCATGGCGTCAATCCGAGTCACGGCCCCAAGGAATTGTTGCACCAAACCAAAATAACTATCCGGCTTGGGCCCCTTCGGCCAAAGATGGTCTATTACAGAACGCATTGCAATCCCGGACAGCCTATGAAGCTCCTCCACAACATCCACCTTCTCATTCATTGGCAGCGGGCGAGTGGGAGCATTGAATTGCGACCAGAAAAGCTTCTCCACTTCCTTATCACCTTGATCCTTGAAGAACTTGGCAGCGTCAGCTGTACTATTCGCCAAGTCCGCATATGCGTCTGCAGGACTCCAACACCAAGCTAGGGGAGCATACTTTGGATCCAAAAACTTCGTCCGCAGTAGGTAGGAGGCCCCAACCACGATTTTGTCGGCCTGTTGGAGCTCCTCCCGCATACCCCGGATCTCGGTCCGCATCTCCTTGGCGGCATTAAGTGCCTTGTCCAGCTCGGCCGAACTAGCCTTATTCTCCTTTTCAAGGAGCACATACCGGTCAGCGGAATTTTTCAACTCTTCAGCCATTTCGGCTATCTTTTCCTCGCTTTAACGATGAGCAGCCTGTTCGGCTCTCAACTCTTTGGCCGTCTTTAGGGCAGCCGCATTGCTAGCCCGAGCTTGTTCCTTGGCTTGAGCAAGCTCAGCCCTTAGGGCCTCCACGACAGCAGCACCATCTGCAGTGCATACATAGAGCATTAACATTATGACATTCTCGCATTTTCCTATACAATATAATAAGGGAAGCAGAGCACATACCCTGGGATTCTTCCAGCCGTTTATTCACCAGTGTGATATCGGCATCAATAGAGCCAATCTGCCTTCTCAGTTCGGCAACTTCAACAGACTGGTCGGCTGCCGGATCCTTGCATACTTGCGCACATATACAACGCAGCAATCACTATATGATCCCCAGTTTGCCGCCTATGGCGGGCAAACAGAGTCTCAGGGGATACTATCCATAGGGAGCATACCTAGCGCGTGCTTCATAACCAAAAAACAAATAGTGCATTGTTCACTACATACCTCAAAGCCTTTGAGCAGGCTTGTAAATGCCTCATTCAAACCGCTGGTAGCGAATGAAATCTTCGAGAGCACCATGCTCATTAAAGAGCGGTGCTCCTCCGAGAGTGCGGCTCGCTCCAGGAGGCCCGTCAGCACGTCCGACCGGACATCGAACTGTGTCGGATCCTTCTCATCGCCCCCCGTGGGAGCCAAATGCTCCGGGCCCAGGGTGACTGACGTGTTCACTTACGGCTTCGGTAGATCCGGACTCCTCCATGAAGACACCTCCGTGTCGCCCGCTTCATGAGGCGGAGAGGTGGGTGGAGTCTCACTGTCCATCATCTCCGGACGAAGGTCGCCCGAATATGAACTCTGTTGAGAAGAGCTACTCGCCGAATTACAAAAGACGAAGTCCCGGTTACGGATTTCGGAGTAACACCATACCTTCGAATTAATGAATAACTTACGGCTTGGTGGAGGGCTGGCCCGTTGGTGGGCATGACGCGGTGAGGGTGCCCGTCGCGGCAGAGCCCCCTGGTGATACCTTCTTCCCTTGCTTGGGTGACTCCGCCTCCAAGTCTTCGGAGGCTGCCCTCTTCTTCCCACGTGGGGAGGAGGCTTTAGCCTCCCCTTCTAGGCTATCCTCCATAGTAGAGGTAACGATTCCGCCGGTCTGGATGCGTAGTGCAGCTTCACTGCCCTTTCCTTCGCCTTTCCTTGAGGGGATTTTGCTGAGCGCCTAGCCAAGCATCTTTGCAATAGTTGGACCAGGCGAGCCTTCAGGAAGTGGCGCCGGACACCTGATTCTCTCCGCCTTGTTGAGCCATTCCTGGCCATGGAGGGATTTTCAGAATAATAGTTATGATAAATATAAATGAAGGTGTCCGACTTTAAGGTTACTTACTTGGGCATCTAGGCGATTGCAGCTTAGGCCCGCATTCTTGGTGGCGTCCGGACACTTTACTTGTGGTCCGAAGAATAATTTACACATTCCTTCGAGCTTCAGGCCGAAGAAGTGCTTAATAGTCCGCGGACCCTCCGAATTAAATTCCCACATCCGGAGAGGCCGACGTTTGCATGGCAACATCCGTCGGATTAGCATCACTTGCATTATGCTGACAAGATTTATGTCCCTCTCAATAAGCTCTCGGATGCGATTCTGCAGTTCTGGTACATCGCCAACAGGCCCATAATTCCGTCCTACGTCGGTCCAAGACGCGGAGAGCCCGAGCGGAACTCGGGGGCGGCTACCCACTTTGTGCCCCTGGGAGCTGTTACATAGAACCACCTCTGTTGCCATACATCGGATACTTCCGGGAAAGAACCCTCTAGCCATGTTGGTGTTCCTGCTTATTATGGCACCTCCGCACTCCGCATGTCGCCCCTCGATCATTTTCGGCTTCACATTGAAGGTCTTGAGCCATAAGCCTAAGTGTGGGTTGACGTGGAGAAAGGCCTCGCACACAATAATAAACATAAAGATATGGAGGACGGCGTATGGAGCCAGATTATGGACATCCAAGCCATAGTAGAACATGAGCCCCCTCACGAAGGGGTCGAGGGTGAGGCCCAGGCCTCGGAGGAAGTGAGGGACAAACACGACGCTCTCATTGGGCTCCGACGTGGGGATAACCTGCCCTGGAGCGGGAAGCCTATGCTGAATATCGGCGGTTAGGTATCCGACCTCCCTAAGCTTAGTGATATCCTCCTCTTGGATCGAGGAGGCCACCCACCGGCCTTTTGCGTCGGATCCGGACATACTGGAGGATCTGGGGTGTTGGAGCTTAGGTTTTGAGTGCTGGAGCTCGAGGTGCAAAAAGGAGAGGTGGAAAAGAGGAGTAGGCCTTAACCCCTTTATAAAGAGGATGAATATCAAGAGTCCTCAGCGTGACCGCTTGGGACTTATCTAAAAATACGTAGAGTCATACAAACAGTCACCGTGGGGTCACGCACGCCCGTATTGATGAAAGATCCCGTAATAAGAGGAACAAAATCTCTGCTTTGGCAGGACGTGCTAATAAAACCGCCTCGCAACGCGAGTCATGGTGGGGCAGGAAGCACCGGTTCGTGTTGGACCCGGCCACGGCGCAAGAGCACGACATACGAAGATTGCCAGCAGAACGGATTCATGCTATGTTCCCTACAATGGTGTGTGAAGATCATTTTGCAGATCCGGACACAGTCTACGTGTTCGACGATAACCTTGGAGTATTCGGAAGGAGGAACCTGCCTTGCAATGCTGAAGACAAGACTGCGCGCCGGACTCATCGTCATTGAAGCCTGGTTCAGGGGATACTGAGGGAGTCCTGGATAAGGGGGTATTCGGACAGCCGGACTGTATACATCGTCTGGACTATTGAAGCGTGAAGATACAAGACTCAAGACTTTGGCCCGTGTCTGGATGGGACTCTCCTTCGCGTGGAATACAAGCTTGGCGATCGGGATATTATATTTCCTTCCTTGTAACCGACTCCATGTAAACCCTAGCTCTCTTTGGTGTCTATATAAACCGGAGAGGATGGTCATTAGAAGGCCGATCACAATTACAATCATACCATCATAGGCTAGCTCTTAGGGTTTAGCCTCTACGATCTCGTGGTAGATCTACTCTTGTACTACTCATATCTTCAATATTAATCAAGCAGGAAGTAGGGTTTTACCTCCATCGAGAGGGCCCGAACCTGGGTAAACATAGTGTCCCTTGCTTCCTGTTACCATGAGCCTAAGACGCATAGATCGGGACCCCCTACCCGAGATCTGCTGGTTTTGACACTGACAGTGGCCTCGCCCCTTGCCGGCCTCGCCTGCCCGGCAAGCGAGGCTTCTTCCTTGATGATATCTAGCTTCTTTTGACTTGGTCTTGGTCCTTTCTAATTTGCATGTTAATGCTTCGAATCTCTTGGTCTCATGCTCATCTTGGTCCAAGGATTCAATCTTGCTCATGTGCCTGTGCACAGTTAGGGCGACAAGCCCAGGGTCTGTTGCACCGACACTCTATAACACCATTTTGTCTTTCAAATCAAAATGAAAAAAATTAGGTACACTACAAACAGTTTACTAGCAAGAATCGTGTGTGATATGATATTAATATCTTGGTGCACCCTCTTGTATGGCTTACGCCGGAAGCTTCGTCGTCTACAGTACACCATCCACGCTTCAACCACACTTGCGCGCCAGTTTCTTGTGGCACCGAGTGAAAATTTTCTGCAACTGCAGAAATATCTAGCTCTCCGCCCCTCCCCCCGACCAACAACCACATTTCCACTGTTCCTCCTCCCTTTCCAAGTTCAAACCTTCACTGCTAACTTGCAGCGCCGCCTCCTCGCCTGCGACCCTTCTTCTTGTTGCGTGATACGTCTGGAACATATCTATAATATTTGATTGTTCCATGCTGTTATATTATCATTCCTGGATGTTTTATGATCATATTATAATAATTTTATATCATTTTTGGGATGAACCTATTGAGATAGTGCCAGTGCCAGTTGCTGTTTTTTGCTTGTTTTTTACTTCGTAGAATATCAGTACCAAACAGAGTCCAAATGCAGCAAAACTTTTTGCTGATTTTTTTGGAATAGAAGACAAGTTGGGAGTCAAGGATGCACCTGGGGGGAGGCCCGTGGGGACCACAAGACACCAGGACACGCTAGAGGCCCCTGGCACGCCCTAGTGGGTTGTGGGGCCCACAGGGGTCTCCACCATTGTCTCTTTGCTCTATAAACACTCAGATAATCTAGAAACCCTAAAGGAGTTATCAAAACACAATTCTAGCCGCTGCAAGTTCCAGAACCACGAGATCCAATCTAACACCATGACGGAGGGGTTCATCATCCTCATTGGTGCCTCTTCGATGATGCGTGAGTAGTCCACCATAGACCTACAGGTCCGTAGGCAGTAGCTAGATGGTTTCCTCTCTCTCTTTTAATTCTCAATACAATGGTCTCTTGGAGATCTATTTGATGTAATGAATTTTTGCGGTGTGTTTGTTGGGATCCGATGAGGTTCGAGTTTATGATCAGATCTATATCCATGAATATTATTTGAGTCTTGTTTGATCTCTTATATGCATGATTATTTATAGCCTCGTATTTCTTCTTTGAATCTTTGGTTTAGTTAGGCTAACTAGCTAGATCGACTTCTCTTGCCATGGGATGATGTGCTTTGTGATGGGTTCGATCTTACGGTGTCCTCACCCAGTAACAAAAGGGGTAGCGAGGCACGTATGTATCGTTGCTATTAAGGATAACAAGATGGGGTCTATTCCTACATGAATAGATCTTGTCTACATCATGTCATCGTCCTTATTGCATCACTCCATTTCTCCTTGAACTTAGTACACTAGATGCATGCTGGATAGCGATCGATGTGTGGAGTAATAGTAGTAGATGCAAAACCGTTTCGGTCTACTAATCTTGGACGTGATGCCTATATATTGATCATTGCCTTGGATATCGTCATAATTATTTGTTCTTATATAAATTTCCCAATAGTAATTTGTTTACCCACCGTGCGCTATTTTCTTGGGAGAAGCCACTAGTGAAATCTACGGCCCCGGGTCTATCTTTTATCACATTGCTTTCCGATCTATCTTTTGTCGTGTTTATTTTTAGATCTATTATTCCAAAAACCCGAAAATAACTTGTTGCACTTTTTATTTTCATCTTTTATTTTGTGTTCTTGAGCGATCTATTTATCCAATCTTACAAACCAATCTATCTTTTTGCCGAGGAAAGATTTACAATCTCTCTTACGCGTCGGGTTGCAAGTTTTTGTTCTTTGTGTGCAGGTACCATTTACATAATGTTGCTTGGTTCTCCTACTAGATTGATACCTTGGTTTCATAACTGAGGGAAATACTTACCGTAGTTGTGCTGCATTGATGTATACTATGCAACCTTCTTCTTGTACATGTTGTTGGGACTCCAAGTGCAGAGGTTTCTAGGAAAATAGCAAATTTCCCTCATGTGGATGACCTAGGGTTTATCAAACCGTGGGAGGCATAGGATGAAGAAGGTCTCTCTCAAACAACCCTGCAACCAAATAACAAAGAGTCTCTTGTGTCCCCAACACACCCAATACAATGGTAAATTTTATAGGTGCACTAGTTCGGCGAAGAGATGGTGATACAAGTGCAATATGGATGGTAGATATAGTTTTTTGTAATCTGAAATTATAAAAACAGCAAGGTAACTAATGACAAAAGTGAGCACAAACGATACTGCAATGCTTCAAAACAAGGCCTAGGGTCCATACTTTCACTAGTGCAAGTTCTCTCAACAAGGATAACCTAATTAGATCATATAACAATCCCTCAACATGCAACAAAGAGTCACTCCCAAGTCACTAATAGTGGAGAACAAACGAAGAGATTATTTAGGGTACAAAACCACCTCAAAGTTATTCTTTCCGATCAATCCATTGGGCTATTCCTATAAGTGTCACAAACAACCCTAGAGTTCGTAGTAAAATAACACATCAAGACACACATCAACCAAAACCCTAATGTCACCTAGATACTCCAATGCCACCACAAGTATCCGGGGGTATGATTATACGATTTGCATCACACAATCTCAGATTCTTCTATTCAAATCAACACAAAGAACTTCAAAGAGTGCCCCAAAGTTTCTACTGGAGAGTAAAGACGAAAACTTGTGCCATCCCCTATGCATAGATTCCCAAGGTCACGGAACCCGCAAGTTGATCACCAAAACATACATCAAGTGAATCAATAGAATACCCCATTGTCACCACGGGTATCCCACGCAAGACATACATCAAGTGTTCTCAAATCATTAAAGACTCAATCCGATAAGATAACTTCAAATGGGAAACTCAATCTATTACAAGAGAGTAGAGGGGGAGAAACATCATAAGGTCCAACTATAGTAGCAAAGCTTGCGATACATCAAGATCGTGCCAAGTCAAGAACATGAGAGAGAGAGAGAGAGATCAAACACATAGCTACTGGTACATACCATCAGCCCCGAGGGTGAATTACTCCCTCATCGTCATGGAGAGCACCGGGATGATGAAGATGGCCACCGGTGATGGATCCCCCCTCCAGTAGGGTGCCGGAATAGGGTCCCGATTGGTTTTTGGTGGCTACAGAGGCTTGCGGCGGTGGAAGTCCCAATCTAGGTTATGTCCTGGAGGTTTGGGCATTTATAGGAGAGGTTGGCAACGATAACTAGTTAGGGGGTCCACAGGAAGTCCACAAGGTAGGGGGAACGCCCTAGGGGGTGGGGCACGCCCTCAACCCTCATGGGGACCACGGGACTCCCCTTCGATAACTCTTCCTTCCAGTATTTTTTATATTTTCCAAAAAAAATCTCCGTTGATTTTCAGCGCATTCTGAGAACTATTATTTCTGCATAAAAACAACACCACGGTAGTTCTGCTAAAAACAACGTCAGTCCGGGTTAGTTCTAACCAAATCATACCAAAATCATGTAAAAATATTATAAACATGGCATGAATACATCAAAAATTATAGACGTATCAAGCATCCCCAAGCTTAATTCCTGCTCGTCCTCGAGTAGGTAAATGATAAAAACAGAATTTTTGATGTGGAATGCTACCTAACATATTTATCAATGTAATCTTCTTTATTGTGGCAAGAATATTCAGATCCATAAGATTCAAAACAAAATTTTAATATTGAAATAAAAACGATAATACTTCAAGCATACTAACAAAGAAATCATGTCTTCCCAAAATAACATGGCCAAAGAAAGCTATCCCTACAAAATCATATAGTCTGGCTATGCTCTATCTTCATCACACAAAATATTTAAGTCATGCACAACCTCGGTTTCAGCCAAGCAATTGTTTCATACTTTAGTATTCTCAAACTTTTTCAACTTTCACGCAATACATGAGCGTGAGCCATGGACATAGCACTATAGGTGGAATAGAATGCTGGTTGTGGAGAAAAAAATGAGAAGATAGTCTCACATCAACTAGGCGTATCAACGGGCTATGAAAATTCCCATTAATAGATATTAATGTGAGTGAGTAGGGATTGTCATGCAACGGATGCACTATTGCTATAAGTGTATGAAAGCTCAAAAAGAAACTAAGTGGGTGTGCATCCAACTTGCTTGCTCACGAGGACCTAGGGCATTTTGAGGAATCACATCATTGGAATATACAAGCCAAGATCTATAATGAAAATTCCCCTAGTATATGAAAGTGACAACATAGGAGACTCTCTATCATGAAGATCAAGGTGCTAATTTGAAGCATAAGTGTGGTAAAAGGATAGTAGCATTGCCCCTTCTCTCTTTTTCTCTCATTGTTTTTTTTGGGCCTTCTCTTTTTTTTATGGCCTCTTTTTTTGCTTTTTTTATTTTTCATTCGGAGTCTCATCCCGACTTGTGGGTGAGGGAGTCCTGGATTAAGGGGTCCTCGGACAGCCGGACTATATATGTATGCCGGACTGTTGGGCTATGAAGATACAAGATAGAAGACTTCATCCCGTGTACGGATGGGACTCTCCTTTGCGTGGATGGAAAGCTTGGCGATTCGGATATGTAGATTCATTACTCTGTAACCGACTTTGTGTAACCCTAGCCCCTCCCGTGTCTATATAAACCGGAGGGTTTAGTCCATAGGACAACATACAACAATTATAATCATAGGCTCGCTTCTAGGGTTTAGCCATTACGATCTCATGGTAGATCAACTCTTGTAATACTCATATTCATCAAGATCAATCAAGCAGGAAGTAGGGTATTACCTCCATAGAGAGGTCCCAAACCTGGGTAAACATTATGTCCCCCGCCTCCTGTTATCATCACCCTTAGACGCACAGTTCGGGACCCCCTACCCGAGATCCGCCGGTTTTAACACCGATATTGGTGCTTTCATTGAGAGTTCCGCTGCGTCGTCACCAGCAGGCTTGATGGCTCCATCAATCATCTACAACAACGCAGTCCAGGGGGAGGTCTTTCTCCCCGGACAGATCTTCGTATTCGACGGCTTCGTACTGCGGGCCAACTCGCTTGGCCATCTGGAGCAGATTGATAGCTACTCCCCTGGCCATCAGGTCAGATTTGGAAGGTTGAATTTTGTGGTCGATATCCAAGGAGACTTGATCTTCGACGGATTCGAGCCCATGAAAGTTGTACCCTACCGCCGTGATGAACATGACCTAAATCTGTCATCTGGCCACACTCAGGAGATAGCGCCTGTAACCACTCTGGCCCTAGATTCGGAGCTGACCGCGTCGTCTGAAGACAGGAAGCTTAACCCTACGACGGAAGCCGTAGACTCAGCGGTGCTCGAGCCGCACACAGACCCAACATCAAGCTGGGCTTGTGTCACCGGAACCTCGGACACGTTCCCGGCCATTGGTTCCGGACCGCAGGCATCCGCGTCCATCGAATCGGATTGGGCGCCGATCTTGGAGTTCAGCTCCGTAGACATCTCCTAGCACTCACCTCTAGGTGATGTGCTAAACTCATTGAAATACCTCTCCTTCTCAGGAGAGTCTCGGCCGAACTATGTCCGGCTCGAGTGGGAAGCGAACGACGAAGAATTTCGTTACCCACCCACCACCCACTTGATAGCCACTGTCGACGACTTAACTGACATGCTTGATTTCGACTCCGAAGACATCGACAGTATGGACGATGATGCCGGAGAGGAACAGGAACCACTACCTACAGGGCATTGGACAACCACATCCTCATACGACATATACATGGTGGATACACCCAAAGAAAACAACCGCAACAATGAAAATTCAATCGAGGATAAACCTCCTGACATACAACCAAAGTGCTGATGTCAGAGGCGCCGCTCTAAGCCATGTCGTAGTAAAAGCAGCAACACGTCACAGGAGAAAACAATACTCCAGACAATGCCGAAGATAATGAAGACCCCGTCGAGCCAACCTCCGAACAGGACGAACGGGAAGATGGGCAAGCTAGCCCTGATGAACAGGCCATGAATGAAGAGGACAGCAATTACCTTCCGCCCTCCGAGAACGAGGTGAGCCTCGGCGACGAAGACTTCATTGTGCCTGAGGAGCCCGCCGAGCAGGAGCGCTTTAAGCGCCGACAAATAGCCACTGTAACCTGAAAGAAAAGCAGCAGCAGCTTCAAGCTGATCAAGATCTGCTCAATGAAAGATGGACTGATGTCCTGGCGAGGCGCAAACTGTTACCACTGTTCGATGACGAGGCGGTGGAGTCCATCCTACCAAGGCATAATGCGGCTGACCGACCACCACATGGCCGAGACAAAGCGGCACCTCGAGCCGAACACCAGCCCGCACTACCTCATCGTAAAAATGGAAATACAATAGCTCGGGGATACACACATGACCTGCCGCGCGACTTAGAAAACAAACAGGTCAGACAAGATCAATCTATGGATCACGGGGTCATGCCCCGATGCGCGACGATGGCTATCCGGCTGAACGCGACAAACATAACCACGTCTGGGGCAAAAACCGCACACAAACTCCATCTGAGCTACATCATGACTTGCCCCGATATAGAGGCGCCGCACACCCCCTTTGCTTCACTGATGAAGTAGTGGGACATGAATTCCCAGAAGGGTTTAAACCTGTGAACATCGAATCATATGATGGCTCAACAGACCCCGCGGTATGGATCGGGAATTTTCTTATCCATATTCACATGGCCCGCGGTGATGATCTTCAAGCCATCAAATACCTCCCGCTCAAACTCAAGGAGCCAGGCAGGTACTGGTTGAACAGCCTACCCGAAAACTCCATTGGCAGCTGGGAGGACTTGGAGGATGCCTTCCTCAACAACTTTCAAGGCACATACGTCCGACCTTCGGATGCCGGTGACTTAAGTCACATAATTCAACAGCTCAGAGAGTCAGCCAGGAAATTCTGGACTAGGTTCTTAACTAAAAAGAACCAGATCGTCGACTTTCCGGACGCTGAAGCCTTAGTGGCCTTTAAACATAGCATCCATGACGAGTGGCTCGCCCGACACCTCGGCCAAGAAAAGCCGAAATCCATGGCGGCCCTTACGGCACTCATGACCCGGTTTTGTGCGGGCGAAGATAGTTGGCTAGCCTGTAGCAATAATAACACAAGCGAACCTGGCACTTCCGAAGCCAGAAACATCAACGGTAAGCCCCGACGCAACAAACACAATCATCGAAGTAACGATGACAACACCGAAGACACGACTATCAACGCCGGATTCCGTGGCTCTAAGTCCAGTCAGCGAAAGAAACCATTCAAGAGAAATAATCTAGGCCCGTCCAGTTTGGACCGAATACTCGATCGTCCATGTCAAATCCATGGCACTCTTGATAAACCAGCCAATCATACCAATAGAAAATGTTGGGTTTTTAAACAGGCCGGCAAGTCAAACGTCGAGAACAAGGAGAAGGGGTCGCAAAGCAAGGATGATGACGAGGAACCCCGGCCACCGAATACAGAGGGACACAAGAAGATTCCTCCTCAAGTCAAAACGGTGAATATGATATACGTTACCCATATCCCCAAGAGGGAGTGGGAGCGCGCACTTAGGCACGTCTACGCGATGGATCCAGTCGCCCCAAAGTACAACCCATGGTCGTCCTGTCCGATCACCTTTCATCACAGGGACCACCCGACCAGTATCCATCATGGTGGTTCAGCCGCACTGGTCCTTGACCCAATCATTGATGGATTCCACCTTACGCGAGTCCTCACGGACGGCGGCAGCAGCCTGAACCTGCTCTATCAGGATATAGTGCGCAAAATGGGTATCGATCCCTCAAGGATCAAGCCAACAAAAACCACCTTTAAAGGTGTTATACCAGGTGTAGAGGCCCGCTGTACAGGCTCAATCACCCTGAAAGTGGTCTTCGGATCCCCAGATAATTACCAAAGCAAAGAATTGACCTTCGATATCATCCCTTCTGCAGTGTCAATCACGCATTGCTCGGACGAACCGCATTTGCTCGATTCAATGCGGTACCGCACTATGATTACCTCAAGCTCAAGATGCCCGGACCCCGCGGTGTTATAACAGTCAATGGAAACACGGAACGCTTCCTCCCTACCGAGGAGCACATCGCGGCCCTTGCAGCAGAAGTATAGAGCAGCCTTTTCAGGCAGAACTTCAATTCGGCAGTAAAGCCCCCGGACACCGTCAAGAGAGTCCGAGCTACCCTGCAACAGGACAGTCCGGCTCGTCCAGAGCTTGACTAGCAATTCGGCCTCCGTCCCAGTCCCGATCAAGCGGCGATACTTGTGCTGCGCGTACATAACTACGCACTTAAAATACCATGGGCATAGACGGAGGCACAACCAAGACCGTGGTCCGTAATGCGGCTCAACCGCCCCTGGAACCGCATACCTTCACATTTTCTTTTTCTTACAGGTTTTTCTCTTTCCGAGGCTTTTTCTAATAACTTGATCATCGGACCTATCAAGGGACTGATACACCAAGAAGGCAAGAAGCTTTAATGTACGAGGGAACCCCTAGGTGGTCTCTGCTAACGATTGTTATACCTATTTTAAAAACCCGCATGCAGCTCGTCCTGGTCATGGCATGTCAAAAAGCCTTATTTACTCATGGCATTACTTGTACAAGTACGCCTCGATGTATTAATAAAATTACAATGGAAAATAATTTGCGGCTCAATATTTGCAGCGTCTACTTATTACTTGATTTTTTTCCTTTTCTTTATATATATTCTTATCAATTGCGCCTGTACACTCTGGTACGACTTAATTCACCAGGGGCTTCATTACGCCCCAAAATACGGCAAGAAAGTCCGAACACTTTTACGGTAGTTCGACACCCCAAATTATAGCATTATATGCATCGACTCCGAATCATGTCTTGGGTCAATAGTTGGGTTGCCCGGCTCCTGTGCTTGCTACCCTATGTTCCGCTATAACGGCTAGGGTAGTAAAGGGAGAACTACTGCGATAGTGTCCTGGTTCTTCCAGATGAGCACCTTAGTAGAGAAAGCCGAAAACTGACTGTCATGATGCGGCAAGAGCTGGTCAGCTGTTCAAGAGGTTTCAAATATTTAGTGATTTTTTCTGCATTATGCGATGAATCGGTTTTGTCCGATTAGGCGTGTATAGTGCCCCAAGTTCGGACTTCCGAACACCAGGGGCTACGCCCAAATTTTTCTTGTTAAAGTCCTATGGCTAAGTGAGAATGATAAAGCTGAATAGTCCGATTGCCTGGTTCATTGCGCTAAACATATCCTTAAAGGACCAAAACCTTGGATAAAGAGTGTGTAGATTTATCCCGAACACCCCCGTACTACCTACGTGGGGGCAGAAGTCGACGACTGGCCAAGTCTTAGATTTAATAAAACGGGCGCACAGGAGGTGAAGTTTTAATGACAAAACATTATATTACATAACGGATTTGTTTCATATTACAGGACAGGATAAACATGAATGTATTCATGGGAATATGATATCCTTAGCACATTTCTCCGCTACGAGGAGGGATCCCTCCAAGACATTGTCATAGTACAGCTCGGGTGTGCGGTGCTCCTTGCCCGCGGGCGATCCCTCGGTCATCAGCTTCACGGCGTCCATCTTCGCCCAGTGCATCTTGGCGTGGGCGAAGGCCATCCGTGCACCTTCAATGCAGACTGACCGATTGATGGCGTCAAGCTGAGTGCAGGCACTGACTAGCCGCTTCAAGAGTCCGAAGTAGTTGCTGGGAACAACTTCAGCAGGCCATAGCCGGATTATCAAATCCGTCATGGCTAGCTCGGCCGCCCTATGCAGCTCGACCAACTGTTTCAGCTGATCGCTAAAGGGCACTAGATGTTCTAGCGCAAGGTATTGCGATCAGAAGAGCTTCTTCGTAGAGCTCCCCTCATCGGCTCGGTAGAATTCCGCAGCGTCGGATACGCTGCGCGGCAGATCCACAAATGCCCCTAGAGAAATCCAAATTCGGGTCAATAAGAGGAATCTTTCCTTCACATACTTGCTCTGCATAATAAAAGCCTTACCCGCCGTGATCTTCTTGGCCGCCTGGATTTCTAGAAGGGCGCCCTGGGCTTCGGCTCGGGCATCTTGTGCGCTCTGGCAGGCCTTGGCAACTTCAGACTCTTGCTCCTTAAAATCACGCTCCAAGGACTCGCATCTCTTGACTATGTCCTGGAGCTCTTGCTGGACCTCATTGACTCGGGCCTCGTGCTTTTCACATGCGGCATGTTCCTTGGCCGCCTTGTCCTCGGCCTCAGCCAGCGCCTTCTTGAGGGTCGTTACTTCGGTCGCTGCCCCAAATAAATATAAATGACACTTTAGTCAGAACAAATCGTTCATCATATCTGAATTTAGATATTGTTCAATGCATACCTTTGCTTTCCTCTAGCTGCTTCTTCACGCGACCGAGCTCTTCCTCAGCTCACTCCAGATTATGCTTTAGTCCGGAGATTTTCTTAGTATGAGAGGTCACAGCCAGCAGCAACGCCTGCTTATTCACATAGACATTGTTTATTAGTCTCCTGTGAAATTTATTTGGTGCTCTGTTCAGCTTTTCTTTTCGAACACCGGACAGAGTATTTGGGGCTATTGTCTATACTATGACATTCTTTTTAAAATTTGTGTTGCTTACCTCAAATCCTGTTAGAAGGCTCGTGCACGCTTCAGTTAGTCCACTCTTCGCAGACTGGATCCTCTCAATCACCGTACCCATAAGGGTACGGTGTTCATCAACAATGGAAGCACCTCGCAGTGCTTCCAGTAGACTGTCCAGTGCCTCTGGATGGGCAGAGGTCATCGGTGGCGTAGGTGCACCTCCCTCTTTCAAAAGAGGTGGCCTGCCTAATTGCGGAGCCACATGGGTCTCCAGAACTTTATTCGGTTGGGGGCCGAATTTACTATGGCCCCCATCGTCAGTATCCATGGGGGTGTGCTCCCCCATGTGTCCGGCAGCCGAGGCCTCACCCTCTGGCGCCTCCCTGATGGCCTTCGGATTCTCTCCCGGACCTGGGATCCTTCGGGACGACGCCTCAACGTCACCCGTCTCCTTGGGAGAGGAGGCCGAGGGAATGGTCCGGCTGTCCATCACGGCCGGGTCTAGCGAGTACTCCGAAGATAAGGACCACTCGAGATGGGATCGAGCCGGACTGCAAATACATGATTCAAACATGACAAAACAATAAAACAGAAAGGCCATATATGTAAATGTGTCCGGACACTTAAGATTTGGCCAGGGGCTTCTCCCTGGGCTCCCACTCCCACCTGCTATCGGTGGCCACTGCGGAGCTGTCCGGAAGGGAAACTTTCCCCTTCTTGGACACCTCGGCCTCCAGATGCGTGGAGGTCGTCCTCTTCTTTCTCCCCCCTGCAGGGGGGAATGGATTTCTTCTTCCTCCTCCTCTTCCTCGTCGTCTTTGGTGGCGGAGGAGTGAGCTTTGGCGTCTTCGGACGTCACATCCGAAGTGCCCTTGCGATGGAGATCACCTCTGGTCCCCTTGGCCTTCTTCTTGGCCTTCTTCTCTGGCACCTCATAAGGCGCCGGAAACAACATCTTCGTCTAAAGCGGAATTTCTGGGCCTTCGGGCAGCAGAGCCGGATCATTAATCTGCTCCGCCTTCTCAGTCCAATCTTGGAAAAATTGATAAGGAGGTTTAGATACCTTCCTCGAATATGCAGGTAAAGGGTAGACCTTGAAAGCATGAAAGAACTTACCGGATTAGCAAGGCGAGTTAAGCTATGCCCACGGTCCTTGGTCGTGGGCGGTGGCGTCTCATTGGCCTTGAAAAGCACCTTCTAGATGTCTTGGTGCGTCATGCCGAAGAGCTCTAGTAGCGTCTGGTGCTTGGACGGATCGAACTCCCACAAATAGCAAGTCTGGCGTTGGCACGGAAGGATCCGGCGAACGAGCATAACCTGAATCACGTTGACGAGCTTGACCTTCTTGTTTATCTTGCTCTGGACGCGCGTCTCGAGCGCGGTCAGCTTGTCCAAAGAGCCCTAGGTTAGGCCCTTCTCTTTCCAGGAGGTGAGGCGCATCGGGACTCCGGATCGGAATGCGGGAGCCACCGCCCAGTTGTTGTCGCGCGGCTTTGTGATGTAGAACCATCCCGACTGCCATCCTTTGACAGTATCCACAAAGGAACCTTCGGGCCAGGTGACATTGGGCATCTTGCCCACCATGGCGCCCCCGCACTCAGCTTGCTGACCGCTCACCACCTTTGGCTTCACATTAAAAGTCTTCATCCATAGTCCAAAATGAGTGGGGATGCAGAGGAAGGCCTCGCACATGACGATAAACGCCGATATGTTGAGGATGGAGTTGGGGGCCAGATCATGGAAGTCTAGCCCGTAATAGTACATCAGTCCACGGACGAACAGGTGGAGGGGAAATCCCAGCCTGCGGACGAAGTGAGAGACGAACACTACCCTTTCCTTGGGCTCTGGGGTGGGGACGATTTGTCCCTTGACCGGAAGCCGATGGGTGACCTCCTTGGCCAGGTACCCGGCCTCCCGGAGCTTCTTGATGTCCTTCTCCTTGACAGAGGAGGCCATCCACTTGCCTCCTGCTCCAGATCAGGACATGTTTGGAATGCTTTTTTGGGCGAAGAAGGTGAAATCTTGGGCGCTGGAGCTCGAGAATGGATGGGCAGAGGAAGGAGAAGGCATGGATGAAAAAGGGGAATCCTTATCCCTTTATAAAGGCAGTAAAAATCATGTGCCTCCCCACTCGCCTTAAAACTCGCTTATTCCCCAAGCGTCGTGCAGATGACACGGTTGGGTTACCCATACAAGTGACGTGCCAATGAAAGTGCACCTTGAAATACGGAGGGGCGGGCTAAAAAACAGTTCAAATAATGACCGGGCCGTGGCGTGATGTCACGCTACAAAAAGTTGTCAGCGGATTGGACTCATGGAATATTATACTCTCTACGGTGGTATGCGGAATTTGTTTTGCAGAGCCGGACACGATTCTTGTGTTCAAGATCTACTTTGAGGTATTTGGAGAAGGAACCCGCCTTGCAATGCCGAAGACAATATGCGCGCCGGACTCATCGTCATTGAAGCCTGGTTCAGGGGCTACTGAGGGAGTCCTGGATTAAGGGGTCCTCGGACAGCCGGACTATATACGTATGCCGGAGTATTGGGCTATGAAGATACAAGATAGAAGACTTCATCCCGTGTCCGGATGGGACTCTCCTTTGCGTGGATGGCAAGCTTGGCGATTCAGATATGTTGATTCCTTTCTCTGTAACCGACTTTGTCTAACCCTAGCCCATCCGGTGTCTATATAAACCGGAGGGTTTAGTCCGTAGGATAACATACAACAATCATAATCACAGGCTAGCTTCTAGGGTTTAGCCATTACGATCTTGTGGTAGACCAACTCTTGTAATACTCATATTCATCAAGATCAATCAAGCAGGAAGTAGGTTATTACCTCCATAGAGAGGGCCCGAACCTAGGTAAACATTGTGTCCCCCGCCTCCTGTTACCATCAGCCTTAGACGCACAGTTCGGGACCCCATACCCTAGATTCGCCGGTTTTGACACCGGCTGTGGGGGAATCATAGTCTCCATCATCCTTTCCTCACATGGGAAAATGCTCTAATAACGAAGATCATCACACTTTTATTTACTTACAACTCAAGAATTACAACTCGATACTTAGAACAAAATATGACTCTATATGAATGCCTCAGGTGGTGTACCGGGATGTGCAATGATTCAAGAGTGACATGTATGAAAGAATTATGAATGGTGGCTTTGCCACAAATACAATGTCAACTACATGATCATGCAAAGCAATATGACAATGATGAAGTGTGTCATAATAAATGGAACAGTGGAAAGTTGCATGGCAATATCTCGGAATGGCTATGGAAATGCCATAATAGGTAGGTATGGTGGCTGTTTCGAGGAAGGTAATGGTGGGTGTATGGTACCAGCGAAAGTTGCGCGGCACAAGAGAGGCTAGCAATGGTGGGAGGGTGAGAGTGCGTATAATCCATGGACTCAACATTAGTCATAAAGAACTCACATACTTATTGATAAAATCTATTAGTCATCAAAACAAAGTACTATGTGCATGCTCCTAGGGAAAGGGTTGGTAGGAGTTAACCATCGCGTGATCCCGACCTCCACTCATAAGGAAGACAATCAATAAATAAATCATGCTCCAACTTCATCACATAACAGTTCACCATACGTGTATGCTAAGGGAATCACAAACTTTAACACAAGTATCACTCAAATTTACAATTACTACATTAGCATGACTCTAATATCACCTTCTTCATATCTCAAAACAATCATAAGGAATCAAACTTCTCATAGTATTCAATGCACTTTATATGAAAGTTTTTATTATATCCCTCTTGGATGCCCATCATATTAGGACTAAATTCATAACCAAAGCAAATTACCATGTTGTTCTAAAAGACTCTCGAAATAATATAAGTGAAGCATGAGAGTTCATCAATTTCTTAAAAATAAAACCACCACCATGCTCTAAAAATATATAAGAGAAGCACTAGAGCAAACGACAAACTACTCCGAAAGATATAAGGGAAGATCAAAGAGTAGTCGAATAATTATGCAACTATGTGAAGACTCTCTAACATTCCAGGGCATACCCAAGCTTAGGCTCTTGGTTGTCCTTGAATATTACCTTGGGTGGCCTTGGTCATCCCCAAGCTTAGGCTCTTTCCACTCCTTATTCTAGTCCATCGAAACTTCACCCAAAACTTGAAAACTTCACAACACAAAACTCAACAGAAAACTCGTAAACTCCGTTAGTATAAGAAAATAAATCACCACTTAGGTACTGTTGTGAACTCATTCTAAATTCATGTTGGTGTTATATCTACTATAATTCAACTTCTCCATGGTTCATACCCTCCGATACTACTAATAGATTCATCAAATAAGCAAACAACACATAGAAAACAGAATGTCAAAAACAGAACAGTCTGTAGTAATATGTAACTCTTGAATACTTATGTAACTCCCAAAATTCTGAAACAATTAGTTCCACTTGAGAAATTTGTGCACCGATCCATAGCAAAAATAATCAGGTCACAAACACGTTTAAATAAGATTCTGGAAATTATTTACTGAGCGCAAAAGTTTCTGATTTTTAGCTGGATCAACACAACTATCACCACAAGCTATCCTAAAGGCTTTACTTGGCACTTTATTGAAATAAAAGCTATAAAACATGATTACTACAGTATAATAATCATGTAAACACACAAGAACAGTAGGGGTAAATACTGGGTTGTCTCCCAACAAGCGCTTTTCTTTAATGCCTTTTCAGCTAGGCATGATGATGACAATGATGCTCACATAAAAGATAAGAATTGAAACATAACAAGAGCATCATGAAGCATATGACTAGCACATTTAAGTCTAACCCACTTCTGATGCATAGGGACTTTGTGACCAAAAAACTTATGGGAACAAGAATCAACTAGCATAGGAAAGCAAAACAAGCATAGCTTCAAGATTTTCAACACATCGAGAGGAAACTTGATATTATTGAAACTCCTACAAGTATATATTCCTCCGTCATAATAATTTTCAGTAGCATCATGAATGAATTCAACAATATAACTATCACATAAAACATTTTTTCATGATCTACAAGCATAGAAAATTTACTACTCTCCACATAAGCAAAATTCTTCTCATTCGGAATAGTGGGAGTATCATAAGAAACTCGAATACTATAAATTGTTTCCACATTGAAAGAATAATGTTCAAAAAAGGGTATTCATAATCATGACAAGTTTTATAAATATAATCATCACTACTTTTTATAACATAAGTATCATCACAATAATCATCATAAGTAGCAACTTTGTTCTTATCATAATCAATTGAAACCAGTTCCAAGATAGTGGAATGATTACTAAATAAAGTCATGACCTCTCCAAATCCACTTTCATAATTGTCACAATAAGATTCAACACCCTCCAAAATAGTGGGATCATTACTTCCTAAAGTTGACACTCTTTCAAACCCACTTTCATCAATATAATCATCATAAATATGAGGCCTGCTATCATCATAATAAATTTGCATATCAAAACTTGGGAGACTAAAAGTATCATCTTCATTAAACATAGCACCCTCAAGCTTGGGATAAACATTAAGTGCAGCAAATAAATTCTCAAACATGTCATTCTCATCAAACATAGCATCCCCAAGCTTGGGCCTTTGCATATCATAAGCATAATCACTCTCATCATTAATAGTATGGATAGCACCAATAGTATAGCAATTATCATTATCAAAATGAGTAGTAGGAGCAACATCATTTGGAAGGGATTCCTTTTTTCCTTTGCTTCTCTGTCTTTCTTTTTCTTCTCCACATTATGTGTGGGTTTAGTCCTCTTTTTGGAGCTCCCTATTAATGAGATTGGTTTAATAGAAAGTTCATCCTCGTTACCTGATTCATCATAAGAAAGAATAGGAGGATATTGGGAATCTCTTCCCTTCCATTAGTATTCTCTTCATCTTATATTTTCTTTCTTCTCTTTATGTAATTGTCAATATAAGGATTTTCAATGCAATTCACTGCACAATACATATAAATTTCCTCTAGATCAAAATCAATAACTTTATCAAGGACAAATTCTGGAATATCCTTAGTTATATGTTTCATTTCTTCATAACCCACAAGCAAGCTAAGTTCATTATGATGCACAAGGGAAATCAAGTCATCACAATTTTTGGACACGATTTGATCATGAAACAATTTGCATTGGAGATTTAAATGATCATGTTCATTGCAAAGTTCACAAGGATGGCAAAGAAATTTTAAATTTTCAGCACAAACATCTAGCCTCTCTTGCAACCATTTAGTTTCTAAGTACTTATGCCTCTTGCAAAATCTATCTTCCCTATTTGGTGTGTACTTGCAAAATCTATGCACTCCACAAAAGTTTACATGCTTATAAGAGACATTTTCATCATGACTAGTGCAATCATCATTAGTACTATGGATATTCAAAGAGTTCATACTAACAACATTGCAACCATGCTCATCATTCAAAGATTTAGTGCCAAACATTTTAATGCATTCTCCTTCTAACACTTTGGCACAATTTTCCTTTCCATCATTTTCATGAAAGATATTAAAAGGATGCAGCATATGAGGCAACTTCAATTCCATTTTTTGTTGTTTTCTTTTATAAACTAAATAGTGATAAAACAAGAAACTAAAACATTCAATTGCAATATCTAAGTATATACCTTCAAGCACTAACCTCCCCGGCAATGGTGCCAGAAAAGAGATTGATGTCTAGTACGCAACCTTCTTCTTGTAGACGTTGTTGGGCCTCCAAGTGCAGAGGTTTGTAGGACAGTAGCAAATTTCCCTCAACTGGATGACCTAAGGTTTATCAATCCGTGGGAGGTGTAGGATGAAGATGGTCTCTCTCAAAGAACCCTACAACCAAATAACAAAGGGTCTCTTGTGTCCCCAACACAACAAATACAATGGTAAATTTTATAGGTGCACTAGTTCAGCAAAGAGATGGTGATACAAGTGCAATATGGATGGTAGATATAGGTTTTTGTAATCTGAAATTACAAAAACAGCAAGGTAACTAAGGATAAAAGTGAGCTCAAACGTTATTGCAATGCTTCGAAACAAGGCCTAGGGTTCATTCTTTCACTAGTGCAAGTTCTCTCAACAAGGATAACCTAATTAGATCATATAACAATCCATCAACATGCAACAAAGAGTCACTCCAAAGTCACTAGTAGCGGAGAACAAACGAAGAGATTATTTAGGATACAAAACCACCTCAAAGTTATTCGTTCCGTTCAATCCATTGGGCTATTCCTATAAGTGTCACAAACAGCCCTAGAGTTTGTACTAAAATAACACCTCAAGACACACATCAACCAAAACCCTAATGTCACCTAGATACTCCAATTTCACCACAAGTATCCGCGGGTATGATTATACGATATGCATCACACAATCTCAGATTAATCTATTCAAACCAACACAAAGAACTTCAAAGAGTGCCCCAAAGTTTCTACCAGAGAGTCAAGACGAAAACGTGTGCCAACCCCTATGCATAGATTCCCAAGGTCACGGAACCCGCAAGTTGATCACCGTAACATACATCAAGTGAATCAATAGAATACCCCATTTTCACCACGGGTATCCCACGCAAGACATACATCAAGTGTTCTCAAATCCTTAAAGACTCAATCCGATAAGATAACTTCAAAAGGAAAACTCAATTCATTACAAGAGAATAGAGGGGGAGAAACACCATAAGATCCAACTATAGTAGAAAAGCTTGCCATACATCAAGATCGTGCCAAGTCAAGAACACGGGAGAGAGAGAGAGATCAAACACATAGCTACTGGTACATACCCTCATCACCGAGGGTGAACTACTCCCTCCTCATCATGGAGAGCGTCGGGATGATGAAGATGGCCATCGGTGATGGATCCCCCTCCGGCTGGGTGCTGGAATAGGGTCTCGATTTGTTTTTGGTGGCTATAGAGGCTTGCAGTGGCAGAACTCCCTATCTAGGTTATGATCTGGAGGTTTGGGGATTTATAGGAGAAGTTGGCGTTGAGAATAATTCAGGAGGCCCCACAGGAAGTCCACGAGGCAGGGGGCGCGCCCTCCACCCACGTCGGGCCCACAGGACTCCCCTTCGGTAACTCTTCGTTCTAGTATTTTTCATTGGAGACGTATCATGCATCATTACTTCCTCTTTGGGGAAATACTGATGCAGTTTCAAGCCACGTCAAAGGAATTTATCGCGCCATTGCTGGGGAGACATCATCCACATCTACCAGGTTCCTAATACAAATCTCATCTCCTTGCAATTTACATTATTTTCCATTTGAATCTCGTTTTCATCTCCCCCACTTCTAAAATGTTTTTTTGCGAAAAGCACAAAAATATTTACTACCTTTTTGTTTGTTTGCCTTTTTGTTTGTTTTCTATCTTTGCTTATGTGGCATGTGTCTTCTATTTAACTGCATCTTCGCTTGATAAAAATCTGTTGATATGGATCCTCATCCACATGCTAATCTTTTTAAAAGATCCATGTAACAGCCTGGTTTTTGTCCCTTTCTTTTTCTTTTGATTTATTTCATTTTTGCTCTGTTTTTCTTTTTGGCGTGGTTCTGTGGCCTTGAGACCTGGGAGATTAATATTTCTTCTTCTCCCAAGTGGCTCATCATTCTCAAACCTATTCCAAGACCATGCCATTTCCATCCTAGCCCAACTCCATAATTCCTTTTCTTGGGGAATATTCCTTTTCTATTAAAGGAAAAACCTCATTTCCCCTAGGTTGTGAAGCAACCTATATTTCTGTCCATCCTAAAATTCCCAAATAATTTTCATAATTTCTAATATGCCCAAACATTTCCTTGGCCAGTTCAAAAATATTCCTCCAATATTCATTCTTCTATTCTGCCCTAAATGGCATTTTGTGAAGGAAGTGCCATTTATCTTATCTTATTTGCTCCCAAACTTTTTGGGCATTCTTTTATCTCCTAATCATTGCCACATGCCAAAATTCAACTTAATTTGACTAGTGAATTTTCCCCAGTGAATTTTCAAAGTTTCTCATAGACAGAAGCCATTGTGAAGGAAGTACTAGCTGAGCATCTAAATGATTTGAAATTTTGCATGCCTCTTCATGTGCTCATATCATGACCCTCCTCCATTTCCAGCTCCATCCAATCATCAATGTGAGCACAACTTCAAATCTTTGATTTTGTTAATATTTTCAGGTTGTGAAGCAAGTATGATTTATATTGCTTCATTGGTTCTGAGAAATTACCAGATCAAGCTCCTACCCAAATAACATCTCTCCACCAAATTAGGGACCATTTGATTAAGCCATTTTATCACCAAAACTATTGCAAGTTTCTAGAAGTGGGGATGTTTGTGAAGCAAGTACCATTTTGGCTTGTACAACTGGTATGAAACTTTTACAGCATCTTCATGTGTCCAAAACATGTTTCCTTGCCAAATTTCAGCTCAGGTGGCTTCTCCATGTGAGTGCATCATCCAAATCCTTTTCCGGGACCAAATATGCACTTACAAAGCAACTATATTCACTTGTGGTCCAATTGTTTTCAAACTCCCCAGGATTATAGTCCTTCCTATCGTAATCACCCCAGACAACATTTTTGGCCCTTAGCTCTTTTCTGTTGATCACTGTATCATGATTCAGTCTGATACAACAAAGTACAATGAAGCCTCACTTCACCTCAGAGCTTCTTTTGTCGATCCATCACCTCCCTCAGGCTCAGTGATGCAGCGACTAATCACTAGACATGTCCATGCAGCCCCACTTGTCCCCTCCTTGCCAGGCCAGGCGGTGACTGTGTCGATTCTTGCCCGAGAGCGCACTTTGCAGGTGTAGTCCATGTCCAGAGCGTTGTTTTGCTCATGGCATCTCGCCTCTCGTTGTCGTCGTGCGCCTGAACGTGTCTGGAGTATTCCACGTGCCGTCGCCGTCCCTTTGGAGCCTGTGCCCCCTCCATTTGCTTCTCCAGCGGTAAGTCCCCATCACCTCATAGTGCGCGCCCGTGACATCGCCGTCTTCCTCGTCCATGTCTTGTTCCTCCCAATACCCCCCTGGGCTCCTCTGCTCCATGAACTTTGCCAGCACTGCCTCGTCGTTACCTCGCCCTCCCATGATTGCTGCTCCTTGCTAGAGCCTCGGCCGGACCTTAGCGGCGGCACACGGCCATGGCACCCACACCTCGGCTATTTAAGCCACTCCCGACCCTTCCTGAGCTCGTCATCAGCCTCCCCACTCCCTTCTACGCCTCTCTAACCCAGCTATTCATCGCCGAAGTCCCTCCTTGCCTCGGTTGGCCACCATGACTGCCTCGGTCCTCCACCCAAATTAGCTCGAAGTCGAGCTCTCCTCCCCCTCTAGCCACCACTTGTAGATCACCCAGTCACCAGCACATCGACCCCACCTCTCTATTCATCATAGGACCGACCATATAGCCTCATCCACAACTCTGGCCGACGGCCTCGTCCGTCGTCCTCCTAGCCACCGCGGCCCTGGTCCTCCTCGGCGGCCATGCCTGGCCCAGGCTGGTGCGGCTCTCTCTCCTGCGTGCTCCGGTGGTCTGAGCTCCACCGGAGGTGGCACGAGTCGGTCGGACAAGCGCTGGTGCCAGCTATCTCCCCGTGTACTACGGGCGTGCATCGGGGAGAAGAAGAAGGAGGAGGCGGGAGGAAAGAGAGAGATGGCACGGGTCCCACCAGTCAGCCGCACAGCCGAGCTGCTGACTAGGATAAGTGGAAGCGTATTCCACTGGAATATGTCTTCCGTTCTCGAAAACGTATTTCATAGTGTTTTCGGCTCAGAATACGTTTTCCCTTCAGAGAAAACGTACTTCACTAAATCTATTTTCTGTTTTTCAGTCAAGGGATCATCTGTGGATAAAACATTTACAAATAGGTCCCTGGCAGAAAAACAATCATATCTTTTTGCTCCCAACTCCAAATGAGGTGATTCCAAAGCCCACTTCTTTGTTTCATCGACCCCATTTTGATGGAATCATTTTAACCATGTGACAACATTCTGAAAATGACCATTTTCCCTTGCCCTTATTCATCCCCCCAAGAGAGAACGTTTTCCGGTGATTCTGTCCGTGAGTTCCTCGCACTTCTTCCCGGTGAATCTATCCCTCCCAGGCAAGCCACACCCTTCACTTGCATGAATGTAATGCAATAGCATGGTTTTTTTATTTGAACTTTATTAAAATATTGCTTTAGCTACATGACTATGTGCATGGCATTTCTTGGAGTTGTTTTTGATCTTGCTATTGCCATGATGTTGTTTGGATTACTAGGACTAATACTTGCAGATGGTGGATGACATGTTGACATTGGATTATTAGTGGATATTATGATTTTTTTTATGATGGTAGTTGATGTTATGTTTTGGAGTATGATTTTGGATATGATGAGTGCATGTGGATCTTAGCTTGATATCTGGTTTTTGCTATTGGAGTAGTAGTATTATTGTTCTTGGATTCAACATGCCCTTAGTATTTCATTATCCTCGAAGTATTAGGTTATGACTAGGTTATGCTTTGGATTATTTGTTGGATATTGCTATAACTTGGATTACAGCTGGATATATGATATCGAAGTATCAGATCTACCTTGGGGATAAATTATGTCATTAAAGTTGGTCAGGTGCCACCGAACCGGGCTTTTCCTGTGCAACCACATTTGCCTTTATGGGAAGGCCCTAATGCGCTCTATTGTCTTGTCACTCGCCGGTGCCTCCAACGAGGGAAGGTTATGGGCGTGCGTTACGCTGGCCCGATAAGCAGACATAACCTTGTGTGCCCGTAGTTGGTATTGAGATCTCTTGTCCCCATTTGGGACCGTTTATGTTTTGCCACAGCGGTGGCCGTTGGATGTCACGAGTTGACATCGGGGCCACCCAGGACTGAACCCAAAGGGGGTGTTGGTCGGAGTGGCCGGGAGAATGTCATGGTAGTAGATTGGTTTTGTCGGAACGTTGTTGGTCCACCCGAATGGGAGCAAGAGGCCATGGGTTCTGTGATGTGGGTACAGTGTACTAACCTCTACAGAGTGTGTGTTTAATCTATCGATAGTCGTGTCCTCGGTTATGGTCACAAGTTCGTACTAGGTCACATCGTTCGATCAACACTCACATGATGAAATGACTTACATATGACTAATATGTTTATGATGTGATCAATATCGGTTTGGCTGGATGCCGATGATGATGTTGGGATGATCTTGAGGATGATCATTCAGTTTGTGATGTAGTCACGAGGTGATCATGTGGAGATTTTGATCACGAGGTGATCGATAGGGGATATTGCTTGGCCGGATAGCCAAGAATGAGATGGTTATTGAGATTGAGATGTTGGATTATCAGCATTGTAGTAGTTTCATATCCGGCTTAGTACTTGTCATTGCATCTTGGTAGCTGTTAATTAAATTAACCTGTTAAATCCTATGTTTTTGTTTTGCCTTAATGCTTTTGGTTGTTGTGAGATTGCAAGTACATTCAATGTGCTAACCTGGCGTGTCATGCCATATTGCAGGTGATGCCGTGATTCATTGATTTCTTGTCGAGGTTACCGATCGTGCGAGCTAGATCGTGTCCCAGCCAGAGTCCCTGCAGAGTGGAGTTCACCACCTTCATCATTGTTCCGCTGCTAGAAGATCTCCACTGCTACGAGTTGTTCCACTACTAGCATAGAGCAAGTGTAGTATCGCAGGTGTAGTGTCGCCATGCTGATGTGATCCTTTGTTACCTCAGACCCTTGTGTCCTTATCCTTTGTGTTAAGAGTTGATTTTTTTATGCCAAGCAGTGTCGTATTCTAGAAGACTTCTCCTCGATCTCTGGGCTGGAATACGGGGCGTTCCAATTTCTCTGAGTTGGTGTGCCACAATCCAATTATGAGGAACCAATTGCTAGTGAATTGAGTTCACTAGATTATCTTTATGAAGTTTTGCTTGAGATTCGTGAATCTGAAATTTGTGATGAAGTGATAAAACAAGAAATTTATGAAGTGATTCATGATAGCTCCTTGAATGAAAAGCATGATTGCAATGGTGTTACTATAAATTCTATTAATGTCAATTGTACTAATAATATGCAAAACCCCAATCTTGGGGATGCTAATTTTGATATGTCCACTACTTATTGCAATGATCATGATTAGGGAGATAATGCTTCTTATGATCTTGAAAATTTGTTCATGCCTCATGATGAATATGTTATTGATAATAATGTTTGCAATAGTATTGAAAGTGGGTTTGGAAGAATGTCAATTTAGAAAAAAAGAATCCCACTATATTGGAAGATTATAAAACTTTTATGCATGTGCATCATGAAGAGAAAATTTGATTATGATCCTACATGTAATTATTATGATAGAGGAAAATATGATTGTGTAATTTCTCATGTTACTAATTTACCTATCTTTATGTTGAGATTGTTAATGTTTCATTCCTCTCCTTTCCATATGCTGGATATTTATTATCTTGATAATTTGTTTGCATATGTAATGCCTACGCATAGGAAGTATGTTAGACTTAAATGTGTTTGTCACATGCTTTATGATGCTCTATTTGTGCTTCAATTCTTATGTTTCATGTGAGCATCATTGAAATCTCAAGGCCTATCTTAATGGCTATAAAGAAAGAGCTTGTCGGGAGGCAACCCAATGAATAAAATTTATTTTTACTTTTTCCTTTCTGTGCTTGAGTGTTCACACAATTATGCTACTGTTATGACTATGTTTTTTATAATTTAATTAGTGTGTGTTCCAAGTAAAGCCTTTGGGATCATGTTGTGTGATAGTTGACTTGATCTTGTTGAAAAGTAGAAACATATGCGTCCAGTAGCAGAATTTTGAAAAATCACAGAAGTGACGAAAGTTTCTGAAGTTTTTACACAAGATTGATATACAAATTGCCACTTTTTCCTAATTTTCAGAATTTTTTGAGTTACATAAGTATGGTCAAAGTTTCGATTACTACAGACTGTTTTGTTTTTGAGACATTCTGTTTTCGTTGCATTGTGTGCTTATTTTGATGAATCTATGGATTGTATCGGGGGTATAAGCTATGGTAAAGTTGGAATACACTAGGTATAATGCAATAATAAAATGCAAATTGGTCTGCAACAGTACTTAAAGTGGCCATTTGCTTTATTATACTAACGGACCTCGTGAAGCTTTTGTTAAGTTTTGTGTGATTGAAGTTTTCAAGTTTTGAGTTAGATCGCAATGGTTGAAGGAATAAGGAGTGACAAGAGCCTAAACTTGGGGATTCCCATGGCACCCCAAGTTAATATTCAAGGAGAAACAAGCAACTAAGCTTGGGGATGCTCCAGAACGCATCCCCTCTTTGTTCTAACGACCATCGGTATTTTACTTGGAGCTATATTTTTATTCGTCACATATCATGAGTTTTGCTTGGAGTGTCTTGTATTATAAGAGTCTTTACTTCTTTTACTTTTTAGTTTGTCACTTGTATCCTTGCTGGACACACCTATTTGAGAGAGCCAAAATTATGCTATGATTGCTCTAGTGCTTCACTTATATCTTTTTGAGCACGGTGTGCTTTATTACTTTTGAAGAAACACTCTCATGCTTGACTTAGATTTATTTGAGAGTTAGTAAATTTTTGAAGAAAATTCTATCATGCTTAACTTATATTATTTTGAGATCTGAAATCTTTATGCTCATGTTCTTCACTTAAATTTGTTTGATCTTGTAAAAAGCAATGGCATTATATGAAACTAGTCCCAAAGTGATAGATATTCAAGAGGGATATAATAAAAAATTTCATGAAGATCATTGGACAAAATAAACTTGATTCATTGTAATAATTTTGAGACATGATGGTAGTAATATGTGAGTCATGTTGGTGAGTAATTATGCTTTAGTAAGAATATTGGTGTTAAGGTTTGTGACTCCCTATGCAAGCACGAAAGTCAATAATTATGCAATGAAATTACATCCTACTTGTGGTGCATTATTCAGTGTTAATGATCGTTTATGAGATTTTTTGTTTCTTCGTTGGTTGCTTCTCAATCTATTTTTTAGCCTCCACTTGTACTAAGTAGAAATACTACTTGTGCATCCAAAATCCTTAAACCTAGTTTTGCCATATGAGTCCACCATACCTACCTATATGCGCTATTTTCGTGCCATTCCAAGTAAATTTGTATGTGCCAATTCTAATTTTCAAAATGAATTTCCTTTTTGTGTGCCCATACCGCTCATGAAGCGGCAGGGGTGGATGATATTTTTCCATGCTAGATGTATTATTCTCAAGAGGATTGTTTATTCACTTATCATTGCATGAGAGTATGGCAGTAATAGGGATGCCCAGTCCCGAAATGAAAAAAAAATACTTTATGTTGTCAAATAATAAATTCCTTGGAAAGTGATGGTATGGACGGTACCCGTCGATACGGCTAGCCATGGAGTGTGAAAGTTTGGTGGGAAAAGGAATACACTTTATTTTATGTTTGGGAACCACCTATGATGTATCTAGCATGGAAAGTACTCAGAACTACTCGGTCGTTTTTGTTGACGAGAAAAGCATGCCTCTCAAAATATTTTTATCTCTTAGTTTAAGCTTTGAGCTCTGGCACCTCTACAAATCTCTACTTCCCTCTATGAAGGACCTATCTATTTACTTTATGAAATTTTTATCTTTATTTGAGTCTCCATCTTCTCTTATAAAGCACCAACTAGGGGGCACTATGATCATACTTGAGCATTGGATGTAGCTAATATACGAGTGTGTTCCGTGAATGGATCAATGAGTGAGCATGATGGGCTAGGGATAACTTTCTTTAGTGTTGATATTTGGAAAGACATGGTTACTTGTTTATATGCTTGAGTATTGAAGTCTTCATGTCAAAACTACACTATTGCTTTCAATCATCTAAAAGTCTAAATGTCCATGCTATAAAAGAAAAGAATATGTGATGAACATGTTAGGCAGCATTTCACATCAAAAAAATCTATTTTTATCATTTACCTACTCGAGGACGAGCATGAATTAAGCTTGGGAATGCTGATACGTCTCCAACGTATCTATAAATTTTGATTGTTACATGTTATTATATTATAATTCTTGCATGTTTTACAATCATATTATAGCAACTTTGTATCATTTTTTGGGACTAACCTATTAACATAGTGCCCAGTGCCACTTGTTGTTTTTCGCTTGTTTTTTACTTCGCAGAATAGCAGTACCAAAGGGAGTCCAAATGCAGCAAAACTTTTTGGTGATTTTTTTGGACCAGAAGACAACTTGGGAGTCAAGGAAGCACATGGGGGCAGGCCCGTGAATTGTGGGAAACGACGGCCACCTATGGGGTCAGGGCGGCCCCTTGCTGGTTCAGCAGGGGGGCGGCTGTTGGGGAACGTGGTAATTTCAAAAAATTCCTACAATCACGCAAGATCTATCTAGGAGATGCATAGAAACGAGAGGGGAGAGTGTGTCCACGTACCCTCGTAGACCAAAAGCGGAAGTGTTTAGTTAACACAGTTGACATAGTCAAATGTCTTCACGATCCAAGCACCGAACATACGACACCTCCGTGTTCAGCACACGTTCAGCCCGATGACGTCCCTCGAGCTCTTGATCCAGTTGAGGACGAGGGAGAGTTCCGCCAGCACGACAGTGTGGCGACGGTGTTGATGATGTTACCGGCAGAGGGCTTCGCCTAAGCACGATGACGATATGATCGAGGTGTATAACTGTGAAGGGGGGCACCTCTCATGGTTAAGAGAACTTGATGTCCTTTGGGGTGGTCCCCTACCCCCATATATAAAGGAGGAGAGGGGGAGGCTGTCCGGCCCTTGCAGGGAACGCCAGGAGAAGGGAGTCCTACTAGGACTCCAAGTCCTAGTAGGATTCCACCTGGTGGAAGAGGGGAAGGAAGGGAGAGGGAGAGGGAGAGGGAAAGGGGGGACGCGCCCCCTTACCTTGTCCTCTTGAGACTCCCCATGGGGGTGGCACGTCTCCCGTATGTGGGCTGTCCTCTCTCTACCCTATGGCCCATGTTGGCCCATTGCTTCCCCGGGGGGTTTCGGTCACCCCTCCAGCACTCTGTTTTTACCTGAAACTACTCAGAACTCTTCCCGTGTCCGAATAATGTCGTCCAATATATCAATCTTTATGTCTCGGCCATTTAGAGACTCCTTGTCACGTCCGTGATCTCATCCGGGACTCCGAGCAAACTTCGGTCATGAAAAACAAATAACTCATAATACAAATCGTCATCAAATGTTAAGCGTGCGGACCCTACGGGTTCGAGAACTATGTAGACATAATCGAGACACATCTCCGATCAATAACCAATAGTGGAACCTGGATGCTCATATTGGCTCTAACATATTCTACGAAGATCTTTATCGGTCAAACAGCATAACAACATACGTTGTTCCCTTTGTCGTTGATATGTTGCTTGCCCAAGATTCGATCGTCGGTATCATCATACCTAGTTCAATCTCGTTACCGGCATGTCTCTTTACTCATTCTGTAATGCTTCATCCCACAACTAACTCATTAGTCACACTGCTTGCAAGGCTTATTGTGATGAGCATTACTGAGAGGGCCCAGAGATACCTCTCCGATATACAGAGTGACAAATCCTAATCTCGATCTATGCCAACCCAACAAACACTTTCGGAGACACCTGTAGAGCATCTTTATAGTCACCCAGTTACGTTGTGAAGTTTGATCGCACGCAAGGTGTTCCTCCGGTATTCGGGAGTTGCATAATCTCATAGTCTGAGGAACATGTATAACTCATGAAAAAGCAGTAGCAATGAAACTGTAACGATCATAATGCTAAGCTAACAGATGGGTCTTGTCCATCACATCATTCTCTAATGATGTGATCCCGTTCATCAAATGACAGCACATGTCTATGCTCAGGAAACATAACCATCTTTGATTAATGAGCTAGTCAAGTAGAGGCATACTAGGGACACTTTGTTTTGTCTATGTATTCACACATGTATCAAGTTTCCGGTTAATACAATTCTAGCATGAATAATAAACTTTTATCATGATATAATGAAATATAAATAACAATTTTATTATTGCCTCTAGGGCATATTTCCTTCAGTCTCCCACTTTCACTAGAGTCAATAATCTAGTTCACATCTCCATGTGATTTAACACCAATAGTTCACATATGTATGTCATTAATAACCAAAGGCTTTACTAGAGTCAATAATCTAGTTCACATCGCTATGTGATTAACACCCAAAGAGTACTAAGGTGTGATCATGTTTTGCTTGTGAGAGAAGTTTGGTCAATGGGTCTGTTAAATTCAGAGTCGTATGTATTTTGCAAATTTTATATGTCTACAATGCTCTGCATGGAGCTACTCTAGCTTATTGCTCCCACTTTCAATATGTATCCAGATTGAGACTCAGAGTAATCTGGATTGGTGTAAAGCTTACATCAACATAACTCTTTACGATGAACTCTTTATCACCTCCATAACCGAGAAATACTTCCTTAGTCCTCTTAAGTAACTAAGGATGACTTTGACCACTATACAGTGATCCACTCCTTGATCACTATCGTACCCCCTTGCCAAACTTATAGCGAGGCACACAACTGGTCTGGTACATAGCATGGCATAATTTATAGAACCTATGATTGAGGCATAGGGAATGAGTTTCATTCTCTTTCTATCTTTTGCCGTGGTCAGGCTTTGAGCCTTACTCAACTTTACACCTTGTAATACAGGCAAGAACTCCTTGTTTGACTGATCCATTTTGAACTCTTTCAAAAATCATGTCAAGGTATGTACTCATTGAAAAATCTTATCACGCATCTTGATCTATCTCTATAGATCTTTATGCCTAAGGGATTCCTGGATAGGGGGGGTATCCGGACAGCCGAACTATGTACTTTGGTCAGACTGTTGGACTATGAAGATAAAAGATTGAAGACTTAGTCCCTTGTCCGGATGGGACTCTCCTTTGCATGGAAGGCAAGCTTGGCAATTCGGATGATAGATCTCCTTCTTTGTAACCGACTCTATTTAACCCTAATACCCTCCAGTGTCTATATAAACCGAAGGGTTTAGTCCGTAGGACAAGAACAATCATACCATAGGCTAGCTTCTAGGGTTTAGCCTCTACGATCTCGTGGTAGATCAACTCTTGTAATACTCATATCATCAAGATCAATCAAGCAGGAAGTAGGGTATTACCTCCATCGAGAGGGCCCGCACCTGGGTAAAACATCGTGTCCCAAGTCTCCTGTTACCATTAGGCTTAGACGCACAGTTCGGGACCCCCTACCCGAGATCCGCCGGTTTTGACACCGACATTGGTGCTTTCACTAAGAGTTCCTCTGTGTCATCATTGTAAGGCTCGATGGCTCCCCCAACCTTCAACAACGCAGTCCTAGGTGAGACTTTTCTCAGCGGACAAATCTTTGTGTTCGGCGGCTTCGCACTACGGGCCAACTCGCTTGGCCATCTGGAGCAGATCGACAGCTATGCCCCTAGCCAGCAGGTCAGGTTCGGAAACTTGAATTACACGGCCGATATGCACGGAGACTCGATCTTTGATGGATTTGGGCCTACGTCAGGAGCGCCAGACGGTCACGACGAGCATGACTTAAATCTGCTGTCGGACAGTATTCGGGATATCGCCCCTGCTGCGGCTCCGGACCTAAATCTGGGGCAGATCGCGTCGTCCAAGGACGGGTGGATGGACCCTGCCACGGAGGCCGCATACTCTTGGACGGTAGAGCCAAAGATAGGCTCCGCTATTAAGGAGATCTGCGTCTTCGGACCCCCGGACTTGTGTCCGGATATGGGTTCCAAACCACTCGTGCCCGGACCGATCGAGTCCGATTGGGCTCCAGTAATGGATTTCACCGCTGTGGATATCTTTCAGCACTCCCCCTTGGGAGAAGCACTTAATTCATTAAAGTCTCTCTCTCTCTGACAGAAGACTCTTGGCCGAACTATGTTCGGCCCGAGTGGGACACGGATGACAAAGAAAATCGCCTCCCACCCACCACCCACTTCATAGCCACTGTCGATGACCTAACAGACATGCTTGATTTCGACTCCGACGACATCGACGGTATGGATGTCGACGGAGGGGAAGATCTGGAACCACCGCCCACGGGGCGCTGGACCGCCACTTCATCATATGACATCTACATGGTGGACACGCCTAAGGAAGACAACGGTGACAAAAAGGACACAGCGGAGGATAAACCCCCCGAACAAAAACAAAAACGATGGCGCCGGCGCCGCTCTAAGTCCAGTCACAGTAAAAATAGCGATAACAGCACAAGGAAAAATGACACTCCAGCTAACTCCGAAGGCAACAATATGAACCCAGCAATGGAGCAAGAAGAGCTAGGCCAAGCCGAACAAATGCCCGATCACAACTATCCCGAGGGCCGAACTCATCAAACTGCCCACGGAGGGGAGGACAGTCCGGTTGACGATGCATTTATCATCCTGGAAAAACGCTTGGAACAAGATAACCTTCGCAAAGGGCTTATGGCCACGGCGAGGAGCCTAAAGAAGCAGAAGCAAAGGCTTAAAGCTGCGCAGGATACGCTCAACCGAAGATGGAATAAGGTCCTAGACACTGAAGGAAAATGTGGCGACGATCGCCACACAAAGAGCTACCCAAAGCGCAAGCTGCTGCCCGAATTTGACGACGAGGCCGCAGTGCCCATTCTGCCAAAGAACAATACGGCCACTCGGCTGGACCAGCCACTTCATGTCCGTGATAGAGCAGCCACTGATACCGCACATGATTTACGTGAGCTCCTGGACAAAAAGGCCGGTGCGGCCAGGTCCATCTACGAATCCAGAGGACATGCTCCGACGCGGGATTATGGTCACCACAATGATCACACTGATCAAATACCAGTTCAGAATAAACACCGAACGCAACAACAGCCGACAGCATGCCGTGACATGTCTAGATACAGAGGGGCTGTGCACCCTCTGTGCTTCACCGATGAGGTGCTGGATCATGAATTTCCATAGGGATTTAAACCCATGAACATAGAGGCATATGACGGAACGATAGACCCTGGGGTCTAGATTGAGGATTTTATCCTCCGCATACACATGGCTCGTGGGGACGACCTCCACGCCATCAAATACCTTCCCCTCAAGTTGAAAGGACCAGCTCGGCATTGGCTGAAGAGCCTCCCCAAAAACTCAATTGGAAGTTGCGAGGAACTTGAGGATGCTTTTCGGGCCAATTTTCAAAGAACCTATCTCCGACCTCCAGATGCAAACGATTTAAGTCACATAATACAACAGCCCGGAGAGTCAGCCTGTAAGCTTTGGAATAGATTTCTCACTAAGAAGAATCAAATTGTCGGCTGTCCGGATGCCGAAGCCCTAGCGGCCTTCAAATATAGTATCCGGGACGAGTGGCTTTCCAGACACCTCAGACAAGAAAAGCCAAGGACGATGGCGGCCTTAACAAGCCTTATGACCCGCTTTTGTGTGGGCGAAGACAGCTGGTTGGCCCATAGAGGCACCAGTGACCCAAGCACATCCAAAATTCGAGATGGCAACGAGAAGCCACGGCGCACTAAGCACAAGCATCGGAACAATGATGATAGTCCGGACAACACGGCGGTCAACACCGGATTCAGGGGCTCTCGACCCGGTCAAGGAAAGAAGCCATTTAAGGGCAGTAAAGAGAGACCGTCCGGCCTGAGTAAAGTCCTGGACAGATTGTGCCAAATCCATGGCACCTCCGAAAAACCTACAAGTCATACTCATAGAGAATGTTGGGTCTTCAAGCAGGCCAGCAAGTTAAACATCAAACACAAGGGAAGGGAAACACCAAGCGAAGACGAGGATGAGCCTCGCCAGCCGAACATGGGGGGACAGAAAAAATTCCCTCTAGAAGTCAAAATAGTAAACATGGTCCACGCAACTCACACAGAGTTTGTTACCCCCGAATTCAACCCCTGGGCAGCCTGCTCGATCACTTTTGATCACAGGGACCACCCGGCCAGTATCCGGCACGGAGGATCGACTGCCTTGGTGCTCGACCCAATAATTGATGGATACCATCTCACTCGAGTCCTAATGGACGGTGGCAGTAGTCTTAATCTGATATATCAGTACACCGTCCACAAGATGGGGATAGACCCATCCAGAATAAGCCAAAGTAGCACCACCTTTAACAGAGTGATACCAGGCATTGAGGCCCACTTTTGGGGTTCCCTCGTATTAGAGGTGATATTCGGTTCTCCCGACAACTTTAGAAGCGAAGAACTACTCTTCGACATTGCTCCCTTCAGCAGCGATTATCATGCATTACTCGGAAGAACGGCCTTCGCCTGCTTTAACGCAATACCAAACTATGCCTGCCTTAAGCTTAAGATGCCCGGTCCACGTGGCGTCATAACCGTTAGCGGAAACACAGAGCAATATGCGGCAGCTCTTGTAGCCGGACATTAAGCGGCCTCTCCCACCAAAACGCATGATCGGTCGTCAAGACCACGGACACGGTTAGACGAGTCCAGTGCACCATCTCAACAAACAGCCCGAATAAACCTAAGCTGGGTGCTATACATATATCCCCATAAATGATACCAGGGGCTGCAAGCATGTAATAAAGCCCACAATTCGGCTTGCCTCATCAATAGGAAAATATCTCGCATTTCTAACGTCCATTGAGAATAACTAACTTCTCGCATGCTTACTCTTTTGCATGAGTTTTCATTTTTACAGACACTATTTGTGCGACACCCTTCCAAGATACGGTACAACAGAGACAAAGGCGCAGATGTGCAGCAGGGCCCCGCTCAAAGGTTTCTCTTTAAATTAAGCCCCTGTGTAAACTTTCTTTACTGTCTTTTGTTGCTTGACATCCCGTGAGTATTCAATACACCCACAGCGGATACTGGCGTTATAGCCATTTCGCCACGACAGATCAATGCACGTACCTGGAAATACAGGGTTCATAATCAAGGGCGTTGTTTAGCCCAGTATATGTTATGAAGTTCGAATACCTTCGGGAGTGTTCGGCGTCGCGAGTTTGGCCTTATATGCATCAAGTTCAAATCATGTCTTTGGTCAAAAGTTGGGTTTGCCCGGCTCCTAGGTTTGCTGCCTTACGTTCCCTTCTATCAGCTAAGGCGGCCAAAGGAGAACTACTGTGATTGTGCCCTGGTTATTCTGGATGAGCACCTCAGTAGAGAAAAGCCGAAAACTGACTGTCATGATACAGCGAGAGACTGGTCAACCACTCAAAGACTCATCAGAATCTATAGGATTCCTCTGAATTAACGAAGGCCCGTTTCCCGGTCACGTACATATGTGCCCCTATACGGATGCACGCGGATGTACTAGGGGATACTTAGTAGCCCCACCATTAAACTCCTATGGCTAAGTGAAAGTGTTACAACTATATAGTCCGGTTGCCTGGTTCGACGTGCGATCACCTCCTTAATGGACCAAGATGTTGGGTCAAGTGTGATTACGCATATGTTTTTCAAACACCCCCGCATTATATGCGTGGGGCTAAAGCCAACGACTACTAACTTCCAAGTTATATGAATACATAAACAGCCGCACAGGAGGCATTACAACACTTTCGGGCAAAAGTATAAACACAGCCTCTATATTTCACATATAATTGTTTACAATTAATCGATTTGTCACTCGAACATGACATTCTTCGAGCACTGAGCCTCTATTCTACGGGCACCTTCTATGACTTGCTAAAAATAGTGCTCGGTTGGATCTTGGCTTCCTGCCGGACCCTGGGTTGCAATGCTGGTGGCCTCCATATCTGCCCAATATGTCTTAACACAGGCAAGAGCCATCCGTGCACCCTCTATGCACGACGACCTCTTCACGGCATCGATTCACGATCTGGCGCCAAACAGTTGCTGCACTAAACCAAAGTAACTGTCCGGCCTCGGTCCCTTCGTCCATAGATGGTCTATTATAGACCTCATTGCAAGACCGGTAATCTATGGAGCTCGGCTACAGCGGCCATCTTCTTACTTAATGTCAACGAGCGCGTTGGAGCGCTAAATTGCGGCCAAAATAGCCTTTCTATTTCATTATCTTTATGATCCTTGAATAACTTGGTCGCATCAGCCGTACTTTTCGCCAAGTCCGCATACTCATCTGCAGCGCTCCAAAGTTGATCCAAAGGAGCATACTTTGGATCTAAGAACTTCATCCGCAACAAATAGGGATTTCCAGCCGTGATTTCTCCGGCTTGTCGAAGTTCCTCCCGCGTGTCTCAAATTTCAGAGCGTGTCTCCTTAGCCGAATCCAACACCTTCTTTAGGTCAGCCGCCTTTGCCTGATTCTCCTTCTCGGGAAGCTCATAATGGCCGGCGGCGTACCTCAGCCCCACAGCCATCTCGGCTATCTTTTCTTCGCTTCAGCAATGAGCAGCCTGTTCGGCTCTCAAGTCTTCGGCTGCCTTTAGGGCAGCCACATTGCTAACACGGGCTTGTTCCTTGGCTAGGGCAAGTTCCGCCCTCAGGGCCTCAATGGCAGTAGCTCCGCTTGTAGCCACATCATATCATATTACTATCATGAACCTCTGCATATTTCCTAAAACAAATGAGAAAAAACGAGCGCATACTCTATTACTCGTCAAGCCGCTTATTTACAAGCGTGATGTCGGTATCCACCACATCAATCTGTCGCCTCAGTTCAGCGGATTCAGAATTCGGTCTATTGCCGGACTCTTAGCCACCTGCGCATGAATGCAGTACGATCATTACCTGAGAGTGTGATCCTCTGTTTGCCGCCTAGGGCTGGCAACCAGAGTCTTAGGGGCTACTATTTATACGGAGCACACCTAGCATGTGTGGAACAATCAAAAATTACATATTCTATCGCGTACCTCGAAGCCTTTGAGCAGACTTCCAAAAGCTTCATTTAACCCGCTTGTGGCGGATGAAATCTTCTCCAACACCATACCCATTAGCGTATGGTGACCCTCTGAGAGAGCGGCTTGCTCCAGGAGGCTAGCCAGTGTGTTCGGCCAGGCACCGGACTGTTCCGGACCCTTCTCATCTCCCTCCAAGGGGGCCGAATGCGCCGGGCTCGGGGCGGCCGAAGTGTCAGCTTCCGGCCTCAGCGGATCTAAGCTCCTCCGTCACGACACCTCAGGGTCGCCTGCCCCATGGGACGGAGAGGCAGGTGGGGTTTCACTCTCCATCAACTCCGAAAGAAGATCCCCCGAAGACGAACCCTGTTGAGACGAGCTACTAGCCAGACTGCAAAAAATAGATCCTGTTTGTTGTTCTCAGAGGAAAAAGCAATAGCTTCTGGTTTATCATTAACTTACAGCTCGGTGGAGGGCTGGCCCGTTTGCAGGCACGATGCGGTGAGGACGCCCTTCGGGGTAGGGCCCCCTGGTGAAGCTTTCTTCCTTGTTGTCACGCCCAATATGTGATACTATCCTAAAGAGACTCGAAGGTCCCACCAAGGATATAACCGCATATTGATACGCTTTTGCAAGGTGGATATCATTACATCAACATTACATAATAGATGGGGATACATACAAGAGGCAAACAATGCCACACGAATACAACAACATCATACATAAGAGCATCATCTGACTACAGATGAAACACAAACAGAAACTCAAACGACATCCACCCTGCTAGCCCAGGCTGCCGACCTGGAACCTATCCCCTGATCGAAGAAGAAGCAGAAGAAGAACTCCAAAACAAGCAAACATCACTCTCACGTCATGATCATCGCATAATCTGCACCTGCAACTATTGTTGTAGTAATCTGTGAGCCACGAGGACTCAACAATCCCATAACCATGGGTATCAAGACTAGCAATGCTTAAAGGGTATGGAAAGGATAAGTGGTGAGGTTGCAGCAGCGACTAAGCATATATGGTGGCTAACATACACAAATGAGAGCGAGAAGAGAAGCAAACGAAACGGTCGAGAAACTAGAAGTGATCCTGAAACTACTCACGTTCATACATAACCCAAAACTGTGTTCACTTCCTGGACTCCACCAAAAAGGGACCATCACGGCTACACACACGGTTGATGCATTTTAATTCGTATCTGGTGTCAAGTTATCTACAACCGGACATTAACAAATTCCCATCTGCCACATAACCGCGGGCACGGCTCTCGAAAGTTTATACCCTGCAGGGGTGTCCCAACTTAGCCCATCACAAGCTCTCACGGTCAACGAAGGATATTCCTTCTCCCAGGAAGACCCGATCAGTCTCGGAATCCCGGTTTACAAGACATTTCGACAATGGTAAAACAAGACCAGCAAGACCGCCCGATGCGCCGAGATCTCGATAGGAGCTGCACATATCTCGTTCTCAGGGCAACACCTGATGAACAATCCATACAACTAAAACCAGACCTCAAGTTCCCTGAGGGGGCGCTGCAAAGGGATCTGGTTTGGACCAGCACTTAGAGAAGCACTGGCCCAGGGGGGCTAAATAAAGATGACCCTCGAGAGCATGACTCCCAAGGGAAAAGTAGGTGCTGGTGAGGCAAATGGTAAAACCAAGGTTGGGCCTTGCTGGAGGAGTTTTATTCAAAGCGAACTGTCAAGGGGGTCCCATAAATCACCCAACCGCGTAAGGGACGCAAAATCAAGGAACATAACACTGGTATGACAGAAACTAGGGCGGCAAGAGTGGAACAAAACACTAGGCATAAGGCCGAGTCTTCCACACTTTACCAAGTATATAGATGCATTACTTAAATAAGAGCTATTGTGATACCCCAACCATAATCTTGTCCATCATGGAGCAATCTTCAACTTCACCTGCAACTAACAACGCTATAAGAGGGGCTGAGCAAAAGTGGTAACATAGCCAAGCAATGGTTTTCTAGGAAGGGTGAAAAGCTTAGAGGCTGACATGGCAATTTGGGAGGCTTGAAGAACAAGTGATAGGTAGCGCAGCATAGCGATAGAACGAAGCAACTAGCATAGCAATGATAGTAGTGAGATCCAAGGTGACGGTCATCTTGCCTGAAATCCCGCAAGGAAGAAGAACGAGTCCATGAAGAAGATGAAGCCACAAAGATGAACCAAGCATAGACGAACGAATCCTAATGATCGCAACGAAACGGGAACTATCGAGAGATCTGGAGGTGCAAACCGGACAAAGCTACTTCGCAACCAATGTTTGCTTTCAACTAGCCACTACGATTTGGTACGGACAAGAAAAGTACAGTAAACAAATTACGATCTATTTTCCGGGTGAGATCGATAACTTAAGCACATATGGAAGAGTACCACCTCTCTTGCAACATCGTGTAGGCCTATGCTGATACGTTGAGGGTGATGCGAGTGCGATGGCTGTCGGCGGCGGGGAAGAAGACTTTAGACGGAAGACGGTCGGGTCGGGGGATATATCCTATTGCCGTGAACGAGGCGGTCGTAGGAGCGGCAACAGCAAGGTGGACGACGGCGCCGATGAAGTGAGAGGAGGTAATGAAAGGATCCTGGTCCAGTGCCGTGGATGATAGACGTCCATCTCTTGCAGTGGACGACGGGGTAGGGGTAGCGGCTCCGGCAAGGTGGAGGATGGGGTGGCGGACGATGGAGGCTAGCCGTAGTGCGGAGGTTGTGATGCCGCCGACGGTGTATGAATGGGGAAATGGAGGGGCGGGGGGCGATCTCAAACTTTGGGACGCGCTTCTCTGAAATGGGGGAAAGTTCGAACTTATCCTCCGTTTAAAATTTCAGACATCACGTCAGTTGGGGATAGGACGGTAATCTCGCATCTCCCAAATATTTGTCGGTAACTATTTCGGGCGAGGAGAGGGTGTTTTTCCGCCCATGGTTGGCGCCCACGGTGTATGAACATGGCTGACAGGTAGGGCGGTTGTGTCATGTCTGATGGAAGTTACACATCTGCCCCTATTTAAAATATTAGCCTACATCAATTTCGGACGAGGAGAGTTTGTTTTGCCACCCACCCTGTATGAATGGGGAAATGGAGGAAGAGACACATGTCTTTCGGACGAGCTTGAATCAAATGTGTTTTGCCGCCCACGTTTGGCGCCCACCGTGTCTGAATGGGCTCAGAGGCCGTCGTGTCACGTCTGACTGAAGTTACTAGTCTACCCCTATCGACAGCAGTGTAAATCCGGTCGATAAGGATGTCAAGTGTCAGTGGTAGATAGTAATTTCCATCTCGCAAACACTTGCTTCGGGCAGCCCACAAATTATAGTGGGTGTTTAGCCGCTTCATTCAAAACTTGCGAGAATTAGCATTCACGTTTGCCGTGGGACCTGGCAAACTAAATTCAAATCCAGTTTGTATTCGATTACGAATATCCATAGATAATTATACGTTTTGTTATTTATTTCTTCAAAACCACAACAAAGATTTATTCCACCTTTATATATGATTACGATTTAGAAATACCGTGATCTTCGAATTCAGTAGGTTGGATACACTCTGATTCAAACAATTATTTCATCCAATACAATATGCTCACACGAAAAACAGTTCACCTTATGTCAATCATACAAGTACTGAGGATTACCTCGCCTGAAAAATTCAGATCATTAAAACACATGGACAACATGGAATTCCGGATAACATAGGGGGTCTTGCAACATAATCCATTCAGAGACATGACACAACATGCAAGTACAATAATCTAATGACAATTTCAACTGGTATCTAGAGAAGAACCGGGATTACCTTGGGCTTCAGATAGCAGAAATAGCAGGACCTCCTCCGTCTTCAAATGCAACATTCTTACTTCCTCCAATTCTTGGGTTGCTTGCATAATGTGTGCCGCTAATTCCGTAATTTCCAGCCTCAAGATAAAGATTACCTCATTCATGGCAGCCACACCATCTCTTTCTGCCTCTAGTAGAGCCTCAAGCACTATAACATCTGTGCTCAGACTGCTCTCCGGCGATGTTGCCTCTGAACTGCTACCATCTGGTAACATGGATGGTGCACTGCTTCCACATATAGATTCTGGGGTTGTACATTGTGTCCTAGTGTGAACGGCATCCTGTAAGGTTTCCGCTGGACATAAGTAAGAGATAGTTATCATATGTTCCAGGCAGTAAGCTTACATGGTAAACGACAGACGAATTATTGCCGAGCATGGCAAACTATATTTAAATGGTTCGAAGCAGCATCAGCCGAAAAGAAATTAAAATGGTAAGATGAAAGTTGAAAGGGAGTGTACAACCGCTCTATTTAAGTTGCCAAGGCATATAAGCGGTTGAAATAATCTGAGAAAGCACTTTACAGTGTGGCCTCATATAAACTACGAAGATAGTCTTGTGATGAAGTTGAGAGGAAAAGTTAAGGACTCAAATGACATAGGAATGCATTTCTTTACGATAGTACAGCAGGCACTGCTGACATATTGGCCAACTCAGGTATAACATAACAACAAACAAGCATTCGAATCAAGCAATACAGCAAAGCAGACAACTGAGCCCTTTGTAATTCGGTAGGATTACACGTTGAGGGCACAAGCCAAGAAAGCAGCCCACTTGCATTACATTTAACATGTACTATAACACACTGGCTTACCATATGTTGCTGTGAAGCCTAGCTGCTGTTGCAATGTTCTTTGAAGATATCGTCAGCATCCCGTGGTTGCAAATCTAATTGTTGTAGTTTATTCTGCACCATCTATTTAGGTAAAATTAATTTTAATCACATGCACTGGTCCGAATTGATCATCAATGGTTCATCTAAACTAATTAAAGAAGGGTGTGTGCATACACGACTTATATCTGCTTCCCTCTATGTTTATGCTTGTTCGAGGTGCCAGCACCAAAAGAACAAATATTTTGCTTGATGGGGTTGGCAGCTCCATAATTAATAGAAGCATCAAATTAGTCATGCAACTTGGGAAGATCAAGAGCACACAAACAAGTAATGAATAGAGGCTCGGAGCAGTGATGTAATAGCTAGCATCGGAAAATGTAGGGTAAAACAAACAAAAAGCAGCGGAGCCACATGCTAGTTTGCTGATGTGTAATTATGCATAGAGAACATTAAGCAGTCTGATGGAACCGACAGGTGGCATCAGAACAAAACTAAAGCATATTAACTATATGTGCACTGGTATGTAATTTAACACATGTAACATGTTCAGTGCCAGAAGTATGGCCCTACAGGTGCAAGCAGAATAACGCGTCTCATGAAAAACTGAATGATGCCCTGAAGAAATTCAAAAGTGCGGTGCTTATGCTAGGAAAGTGAACGTAGGCACCGGCCGTTGGATAATAGTACCTGATTCTCGGCGGCGTATGGGTATCGCTGTCATACTTGATAGCTAAGGATCGTCGATGGTGCTCGTCTTGCGGTGGAGTTTGGGCCGCCTGTCGCCATCGCTGAAGCTGGTCTGGTGCTACGGTTGCGGCGCATGTCGACATACAAGAAAGCTCATCTATGGTAAGTGAACAGTTGCACGATAAAGAGAAAAACCGAAGGAGTACAAATCGAAATAACCTGATGAGGCTGCGGCGTCGGTAAAGCAGGGCCGGTGGACTTGAATATGGCGTCCGTGGAGCGGGTCCGGTGCAGTGGACGAAGGCTTCGGCGGGCGTGTTGTATAGTGCTTTCGGTGAGGCGGATCTGTTGCGTCGGATGAGGGCTTGTATGAAGGGCCAGCGAAGGGGCGGACGAGGGAGTCAGTGAAGGGCCTACGCTGTGGTGGAGGGCGCTGGTTAAGCAGATCCGGTGTGGTGGACCATGATGGCGGTCAAGGAGATCTGGAGCGGTGGACAAGCCAGTCGGTGAAGCGGCTCCGGTGAAGTGGTGATTTGGCAGTTGGGGGTTCCAAGGTGCTTAAGGTAGATCCGGTGGGGTGTGAGGTCGACCTCTGCGGCGGAGGACTAGATTCGGCGGCTTGTCGTGGTTGGGGGCGTCGGGGAGGTGAAGGGGAGGCGCTCTGGGGAAGAATGTTGGGGGCAAAGAGGGGAAAACAATGGAGTTACCAAAGCAGCCCTTTTCTGTTCATGTGGCAGGGGTAAAATAGGAATATCGCAGGGCTAAACTTTTGGGCACGTGATATTTCGATGTGAGCGGGAAGTTTGAAAGCTTTTGGTGCCTAAAATTATAAGTATTCTGCTCTTGTACGGCCGACTATGATATCATGGCCGACAATTTGTTTTTTTGCAAGCAAAAAAAATGTGCAAGTTTTGAAAATCAATGTCTCCAACTCGAAACTTAGATTGTCCATTCAATTCAAATATGGATCATTGAGCTACTACAAGCAAATACCATCATACGGTCCAATTCAAATGAAATTCCAAATGTGTTTCTCCTAAATATGATGACAAAAGCAAAAATGTGTATGTGTATGAATAAAGTGGATGATTATAAAGTTTGAACATGCCCGTATGTGTATATCTCTAGGTTTGATATATGAATTTGAAATCATGAAATCCCGGCTTAAAAATGTACCTCCATTTAAATGAATTACAAAAGCTAATGATGGAGTGGAATTCCAAAATTCCAATCTTAGGTTTTTAATTCTGGTACATCAAGGTATATCACACATGTTCAAAAGTATCGTTATCTCATAGCACAAACTGTGAAACAAATGGATCAACCATGAGTGCACAATATCTCAATTACGCTAAAGTCCCTCAAATATAGACACCTCACTCTTTATCTGAAGTCAACCCCCCCCCACCACACACACACACACACACATAGAGAAGTCATTCTCTCCCCCAAACACCAACAGACGAGCACATTAACACCCCTCTCTCTTGTAAAGTCCAGACCACAACATAGGTCTCTATCACTTTGTCTCTCGGGCATGCACACATCTCTTCCCTCACTCTCTAGGTCTCCCGCTATCTCTCTTACCCAAGCACACGCACTATGTAGAGTGTATATTTCCCATACATACAAAACGTCGCCCCCAAACGTCTATCTCCCTAGTTATGTGGTTCTTGCGCACTCACCTCACACACCACCCCCACTGCAAACAAGCACACTCTGTCTCCTTATGCACCACTCTCCTCTTTCTATCTCTCCCACATGCGGACCCGCCCCGGCTCCTTCCCTACATACATATATGTCGTGACTCTTTGCATAGCTCCCTAATGTATAATCGTTCTCGATTTCACGCATTGTTCTCTACACCATCTATTCTAGATCTCTCACGAAGTCCCTATCACACACACGATGACTCGCTTACCTTGCGTCTCCGTTCGTAGGCCAATTTCGGACAACATCAACATTGTCTCCCTATCTATATGCGATTTATGGACACAAACGACCCCTCTCGCCTCTCTCTCTCTCTCTCTCCCTCCCTCCCTCCGTCGCTAGCTCTCTTTTTCTGCCGCTCTCACACCCCTCTCCCACACACACACTCGATGTATCTTCCAAATAGTCTGCTCCCCCAGCCTGCACCCGTGCTATCCCGCTACTACACATGTCACACCATTCCCCCTTCCCTTATACTAGGTTTACATCATCAGTGGTCTCTCTACTCCACGTACACTCTGTCCCTCTCACACACAAACACGTGCACAAACACACACAAACACGCACAAACACCCATTTATCTGGATCCTCATCTCTCCCCATGTCCGCATGTGTATCTCACACACTCGCTCTCTAATTATGTATATGTGTCTCCATGTTACACAACACAAAGCCCCATGTACATGTCTCTCTCTATCCTCCACACACATAGACACAAAGAATATGTTATCATTGCCTCAATCTCTAACATATCACACACGCACACTGTCTCTCTCTCTCTCTCTCGCAAACACGCTCATCAAGGGTTTCCCCGTGAATAACTTACCGTCTATTCATCAACAGTCGTGGCAGTACGGCGAACACGAGACGTGAAAAAGAATAAATCTACATGTGCTTAGACCACCTAGTATGACTACTAGGACTAGACCAAGCCAAAAAGCACGCCGCCGTCACCCCCTCTTTGTCGGCGACGGGAAAATCTTTGTTTTACATAGTCGAGAAGTCACTGTGCTAAGGCCCCACATGCCGAGGCGTTGAATAGAATGTAGATGCTAGTATACGGAAGCAAGTATCGATAATACGTTTGTATCTCCATACTTATATTTCTTCTCTTATAAAAAACCAAGGTGGTGATGATGGTACGTGTGCCATCTTGCAATATAGACCGTCTGATCTATATCTGACGGATGGAAATTAAACTAAAAGATACCCGCACCGCTCTCCACATTTGCAGACAAGGCCTTCCCTCATTCATCCCTATATCCAACAAACCTCATTGTTAAGCAATTATGAAAGGAAGCCTCTGGAACAAACTGGCCTGGTGGCCGCTGCCGGCATCGTCAATCCCCATGCCTTCGCTCAGTCCGACCACCAACCACCACCACACCCCACTCCTCTTCACCTTATCTCATATTTCTTGAGATATCATTAGTTTTTACACATGGGATTACTCCCGCAAGGGTCAATCACAACAAGTGTTTTATAAAAAAATGCATCTTGATGTTCCGTGCAATGCACGGATCTTGCTAGTACTCCTACACAAGACTAAGTTGGTGATGCTGGTGTGTCTGCCATCCATTGTTTTTGACCATTAGATCTACATCTAATGATTGTGAGGTAAGTTGTTGCATTTTCTCATCAACATCCCACTTGTCTACCAATTTGCAGAAAAACCCATAATTAGTATCTTAAAACCAACCACATCCTTCCCTGACCTCACCAAAGCAGCCCAAGGAATATATTCTAATTGAAACATATGTATATCAAAATTAGAGTGTTTTGTACCAAGTTTGTGAATAAGTATTATTCCAATTATGATTCGTTGCAACGGACATGAACATTGCTAGTATTTCCAACCATGCATTTTTTCCTAGTATTCCATAGTTTCGAGTTTTCCATCAAGATATTAGTCACTCATGGTTGATACTTACTTTCAATCATGTACACATGTGCACTATGTAACTAGCCTTGCTTATTGGCTTCCAAAGCTTAGCTTTCACTCCTACTTACAATATATAGAGTATTTAACAAAAAACTACCATTTCAACCAGCCGTAGGAAGAATCTGTTGTACAAAAAATAGCAAAAACATACCCAAAATTTCTTAATCCATGCCAAAAACTGCTACCTAGTACTCCTACCGATTAGGTTCGTTTAAACCCATTTATGACAGGGTTGGCCCACATGTCTGTGCTGACGAGGCAGCTTAAACCAACACATTTTGTTTGACCGTTGACACGAGGGACCCACATCTGACCTTCTATCCTGTTATTCCCCCTCAAATCATTATTTTTCCTTAACATTACTTCAAATAGTACTGATGTGTGTTCGTCGGTGGCGCCGATGATGAGCGAGTTGGCCGCCGTTCCGCCGGACAGGCCGGACGCCGCGCTGGCCTCCGCACGGGTTGGCAGGCTGGCCCGAGCGTGACTCACGAGCGAGCAAGCCGCCGCGCTGGCCTTCGCTCGAGCCAGATGGCTAGCCTGAGCGCGCCGCGCGCGAGCAAGCCGCCGCACTGCTGTGCCAATCTAGCTAGCAAACCTTGCAGACAAGCAGCTAGACGGAGCTATCTTGGCTAGCTAGCGGCCGCGAGCGCCGGACGAATCTGGCATCCGGGCTACCGCAACACGGGCTCCGCACCGCCGGCGTTTTTGACCTCGCCTTCTGCCGGCGGCGGTAGCTGCGTCCCATGGCCGAGGATGACTAGGTGGACGGGCCGGAGGTAGGAGGTCACTCGAGGATTTTTGTTGGTAAGAGCATGTACAATGGTTGATAAGTTAGTCTTATCTTAAGTCTGCCACGTATGCAAGTGGTAGTAGTTTCTTGGCATTTTAGTGGTTTCTTGCATTATTAGGGGTTTCTTGTAAGGAACAATGTACGTACTACTAGCGACAAAAGGCGATTCTAGGTTGCGTTGTACTCCAACGAGTACTACTAGTGGTCATGGGAGTGTATACCTCGTTTTGTGGGTTCGATCCCGGCCGAACGCACGGTGGCCTTTTTTTTAAATAGTACTAGTACACTTCGCTGCGAGCCATATTTTACACGGGTAGTTTGAGTTTTGAAGTCGAACAGACGTGCGGCCCCACAATCTGGGTGCACTGGAAAGCCTAGCCACGTGAACGGGTTTTCCTTCCCTGTATCCCGTGGCTCGTGTGCTCGCCCTAGCCGCACCTTGCTTGCAGCTTCCTCGTCAGCTACTAGCATATTTAAACTAGCGCCTCCCAATTAAACCCGAGGAGCCAGAAAAGCCTGGTGGGGCATTGGGAACTGTGCAATATGGCTCCGTACGTAAAGTGCTCTACTACTACTCTGTAGCTTGTGGTGTTGCACGCATGGACTTCACTCCATTATCGGCTTTACTATAAAAGAAATTCCTCTTGATGTGTTTTTTTAAACGGAGGCAAAAGCTTTGCTTCATCTCATTCATAAAGAAGGAACTACTAACAAAGTTCGACGAGATCCATTACACCTCCACAAATGGAAGCGAAAAGCCTAGTCTCGTTGTATCAAATAACTCAAATGTTCTGCCCCCGCAGTAACCATCACTGATAAACAGGCTGCTAGTGTGTGCGTGAGAGGAGCGGCTGAGTAGGCCAGCTACTCCTTCGTGAGAGGAGCGGCTGAATATAGCACCGAGAGTACCCACTAGGCCACTACGCAGGTGTACTTCCCCTGCATTGATAGTACAGCGATGGTTCTAGAGAACAGTAGTACCCTCCACTTCCAACTGTAGCTCCTTGGCCCTGAGATTCAAGAGTTCAAAACTGGTGCACTATACTAGACTAGACTAGAAGTACAGTACATCACACTACTAGTTGAGAAAAGTAGTACTGGTACTGCTACAGTACGAGTGCGTTCTCCTCCGTCACATAATGTAAGACGTTTTTTGACACTAGTTGGCGTCTACAAAAATGGCAAAAACATACCCAAAATTTCTTAATCCACACCAAAAACTACTACCTAGTGCCAGAAATTTCGTACTAGTGCTATTATTTACAGTATAATGCAATCCCATAACGTTCCATAATGCTAGTACTAGTAGTAAATAATAGCCTCACCCCTTCGTTGAGGAACGATCTACAGTTGGAAGGGACGAGGCCCTGCGGTTACTACGCTCTTATCTCCTCGCCAGTTACCCTCCCCCCGAAGAGAAGGCAGTTCGTCGCTGCTCCCATGGATTTTCCAAGAGATTCTCCTCCTCGTCGGGGCTGGGAGACCTTGGACGACGATCCTCTGGGAGAAATCGCATGCCGCTCCAACGTCCTCACTGCCGCAAGACTCGGTGCTTCCTGCACCAACTTTTTCAAGACGCTGCTTAAACAGGCTTGGGAAAAGGCCATGCTTGTTGGTCTTCCATGCGTCCTCGAGGAGAAGGTTCTTCTATGGGACAATCCTTTGAATAGTCCACCGCTCCCTGGCCATTGTTGCACGTTGACTCTGCTAGAGTTGCCGACGTTGAGAGGTAGTCGGATTTTGTCCGATGAGCAGGTCAGTAATGGAGTTTGATCATATAGTACTTAGTTATTCCATTTCCATCCCGTAATTTCTCCGCTGCCCACCGTCTTATATATAGGTCTGGGTCGGTGCCAAAGAAGATTGGCTTGCATACCTCCGGCCGGATACCACCATCATTTTGCACAACATCCATAGCAGTGCGGCTGTTCCGGTAGACCCCTTCTCCACCATTGGGATCGGCCTTCCGGACTGGCTGGGCTTGAATACGTATGATGATGCCTACATGAGATTGAAGAAGATAGCAATTGCGGACCTGCCGACAAAGCGACGCGGCTACGACGATTACTATCTCATCGCGGTGTTCGACACAAGGATTGCCATAAGGATTGCCATAGTAACGGCAGAGGCGGGCGCATATTGGCGACGACAGATTTGTACCCCTACACGTTCGAAGATGTCGTGCGCCATCTAGGCCGCATCTTTGCGCTGACAAGCCAGGGGACTTGTTTCATCTGGTTGCCATCCTACGCTACAGGAGATTACAAACAGAATGCACAAACCATCATTTGCATCCCTAATGGTACTCCATTATTTTGCAGGGACCAGTCATCCCCCGATCAAAATAAGATCGCCAATCCTGGATGTGCATTTGCATCCGTGATTCAGTCTAACCTAGAACCTTGTAGCTGACTTTGGCATATTGGGATCAACTATCTTAGCAGTCGTTACCCATGGTACCACTGATGTGCAACATGGTCACACAATCTACCACGATCGGACCATCACCATCTACCCAGGTATTCCATTTTTTTAACCCTCTTGCCTTCTATTTCATTGTTGTACTAGTAGTATACTACCTCCGTCCTGGTTTATATGTCCTCTTTGTAGTTTGTGCCAAATTTTGACTAAAGATTTAACTAACAAAATGTTAATGCATGTCAAGAAAAATTATCTCATTGCATTCGTATTTGAACATAGTTTTCAAGAATATAATGTCTGGTGACATGCGTGAACATTTTGTTAGTTTAATCTATGGTCAAAATTTGGCACGAAATACAATGAGGACCAATAAACCCGGAAGGAGGTAGTACTTAGTAGTACTAGTAGGAGTACTTTTTACCATGGAGGACGCGTATAGCTAGCTAGGCCCTTGAAGACTTGAACCCACTAGCTGCCACCATTTTTGTTTTTCCATGTCTTACTATCTCATCCATGTAGCCAAGAGTGGCTATATATAATAAGCCGGTTATTTTACTTCCTCTATATCGGAGTTGTACTATTTGCTGCATAGTATTACTGACCGCCATATTTGAGCACAACATTATTATGCATGGACCTTGACTATGTACGTCACCATGTGTCCAGATCTGGGATGCCGCGTGTACCAGATGAACGGCACCGAGTTCAACCCCCGTGATGCTACGTGGGTGCCGAGGAACACTCTTGGAGAGTACTCGATTTTCATCGGGGACAGCTATCCCATTGTGAAGTGGATGCCACCTTCCGTGCACGACACGGAAGGCTTGCCGTTCATGAAGCATGGTTGTGTCTTCATTGAGCATCGCCGGATGAACGACATGTTGGGACACGCTATCCCTAATTTATGTCGCTTCAGCTTGGATGAGTCTCCATCGTGTGGAACCGGACTAGAAAGCTGCGACAATGATTCCCGTTGCCCATCGCTATGGATCATGCCATCCATGAAGAACACCTGGGACTGGAACCTGGAGGAGGACATGCATGTAGCCCATCTATAACGTGTAAGTGGAGTACGGTAATTGTGAATAGTAGCACTGTGAATATATGTAGACTAGTCGTGCACAAATTTATCACATGGATTGGAGATGAACTTGTGTGGCATACTATCATTTGTCCTTTAGAATTTATTACTAGTAAATGTGTTATGTGTACGTGTAACTTGTGTGGTTGTTTCACGGGCTCCAACATGCTCTTTGAGAAAAAAGGTGGCACAACTTTGGATATACGTGACGTGGTGGCATCATACAGTAGCATCGTTCGCTATAGTTGTAGTACACTCCTACTAGGATGACAACTCCTACAAAACCTTGCGCTTGGCTCTTTGCCTCTTCGGGAGGTTCAATAGTTCGTACTCGTGTGAACCTTGCACTTGGCTCTTCACCTCTTCAGAAGGTCCAACAATGATGATACTACAGTACAATATGCTTCTGACAATCTGACACCGATTGAACTGCTGCACGTCTACCGCTAGGGCGAGGGAGAGGGAGAGGGAGGGAGAGGGAGAGGGCGCTGTAGTCAAAACTCTCTCCTCGTCCTGCGAACCACCGCGCGCGTGGGCGAGGGAGAGGCGTAGTAAGCAAGCTTCTCCTCATTCGGCGAGTTGACGGGACACATCAAAGGAGTACTAGTACTAGTAGTAGTCCATACTGCGTCCTTTCTGATTAATATGGCTTAATTTGAAACGAGAAAAATACACTGGCGGTCAACGTATGTAACAATAAGCTCTTTACGGTCACTATATATAGTTTTGCGGCGATTATACGATCACTAGCTCATCGTAGAGCACCGTATTGCACCCTACTGACCGGCCACATAGTCGACGTGGCACTTTGTTGACTGGTTAAATTGTCACCTGGTTTCTGGGTCCCACCTGTCAGTTGGCAGAGCAAAGAAATCAGTTAAACAAAACTTTACGCAGGCGCGACACGAGTCCAACCCTTGCGCGCGAACCGCCCTGGCTGTGTATGTGAGTGCATGCACGTGTCCTCCCTCGGTCTTCCAACAAAGAGTGTACATCGGCTACAAAACCAAGAGTGTGGTACATAATGTACATCTACACTTCCAATGCATTTAGCCTTTAATCTATATCGATATTGATTGACTAATGCACCAACTTGTGCTGTAGGTATAGGCTACATGTCTATCCTTAATTACAACATGCAATGGCCTTCATTTAATCTTCTTATCTCAATGGTCGCATGCACACATAAGTCTGCTACTTTTGGGCGTTAATTATGCCCTGGTTAACGTGTAAATCTCTAAATGTACAGCCATTCACGGACGTAGGGAGTAGGTTGAGCACTTGAGCGTGAGCGTGTGTGTTGCGTCGTGTGCTGTGTGCCGCATGGGTGTGTGAGTGTTGTGTGCATCCATGTGTACGTGTGAGTGTTGCATGTTGCATGCATGCATGCATGCATGGGGCTTACTCCCTGCCATTGACATGTTCATATTTCAAGCTTCCTCTATTCCCCCCATATGGTGATACCCCCTCTGTTCCCAAATAGTACGGAGTAAAAGCCTCCCTCTATTCCCAAATACGGAGTATTTGTCTTTCTCCAGATTTCAACAAGTGACTAGGTACGGAGCAAAATGAGTGAAGTGAGCGTAGAGGCATAGAGATACTATAGAAAGGAAGTCTTCGCGATCCAATATTCCCCATCTCGGTCAGAGAGAACTATTCAACTAGTCTTCGCAGTGAAGTGACAATACACGCTGCAGTAGATGGGACACGTAATTAATAAGCTGAACCAGCGTGTTGTTGTTACTAAATCAGCCTTACCCAGTACTGCCATCATGTTTGCCAGTAGAGCATGCTTCCGCAAATACGCCTACACACCTTTGTCCTCCATTAATTGACATATGGGCCCTCTTGTGGTAGACCCACATGTCATCAGTGTAACTATTTACACTCCGAGGGACGGTATATCCCGGTATTAGTACTAGTAGAATTGAGATTTAATGCACTTTCTTCCCCGCCTTCCACTCTTCTTCCTCCTCTCTTCTTTTTCCTCCTCTCTTCCCCATCGTCTGCCGCACACCATTTACCCCCGCTCACTGCTCGCCCGCTCGCGCCATCTTCCTTGGTAGCTCGCGCGTACCATATCCCCCCGCTCACTGCTTGGCCACACGAGGAGAAGCTTCTTCGCTCGCCCACCCGAATCCACTTCCCCGCTGGCTCGGAGGCACTGAAAACCCCAATGGCAGAACCGACTGACACGCAGAGCCGCGATTGGAATTCCCTTCCCGATGTTCTCTTGGAGCAGATCTATAGTCGTATGGACCTACTCTGCACCATCCTTCTGGCCGCATGCTCGATGTCTATGTACCGTCTACTCGTCTGCAACCGGCCGGCTCTTTTCAAGACACCCTGCTTGCTAATGCCCGATCCTCGCAGGTGGCCCAGGCACCGAGTTGACGATCCTACGGAGGTTGCCATGGTGCCCCTCGACATGCTACCACTACCCGTCCACATGTCCTTCATGCGCGGTCACTACTGGGCGGGCATGAAGGCCAACTGGATCGTCCTCATCCACCACACCGGTAGTCCGTGGCGTCTCATGGATATCTACACCCAGCGAGAGATCACCCTTCCATCGTTGGATACCACCGACATCGAGCCTCGCGGCCCACCGGACACTCCTGCCTACTACGCACGAGACGCGTCAAGCTTTTGGCTCGACCTCTATTTGCAGAAAGTTGTAATCTGCGAAGTGCCCACATGGATTACAAGCTCATTGCCTTGTTCAACATGGGATTAGTCTATCTGGAATCCGGTCTCCATACATGGTTATGGCTCATCATCAATCCTATTGAGGCCACATTTGTGTCTGATGCTATAGTGCACGATGGCATCGTTTACGCGGTCGACGCACAAATTGGCTTCCTATACTGGTGGAATCTATCATCGTGTAATTTTTCTATCTCATTTCATCTTTACCTTATGAATATGACTTCCTATTCATTTGTTACAAATTTAGAATGCATAGCATGTCTATAACCACATCATTGCTATGTGTTCCTCTCATTTCCTAGATTTTTATGACCACACATGTTATTGTTAGAGTTGATATGAGAACAATTGGCATCTAATGATTGTTAGAATACATATTATGAGCATAACATCATGATTTCTATATGTTACTCTCGTTTACAAGATTTTTATAACAACGCGTGTTATTGCTTAGAGTTGATATGAGAACAGTAGTAGTAAGTGCTATGGTAGAATATGAGTAGGCGCTGTCATAGCTGTTTTCCTCTCATTGTTACATGATGCTTGAACCATGACATGTTGCTAGAATATGAAAGCCATTGGCATATTTTTTTAACTTGGGGTATGATAATGACCACGGCATTGCAATTCTATGTCTATGATATGTGTCACTGTCATAATAATCTTAATTCCACACATACTCTGAACATGATTGTTTATTTTTGTCCTTTTGGTCTCCAATTTGAATTGTTGCAGCAGACGCAAATGCGCTGGCCTTCATGATTCCAGGACCTGGAATCATACCAGTCGATGGGTGGTGGTTTATCGCTCGTTCAGCTGACGGCGGTCATTTGATGCTCATTCGCGCGTACCAAATTGACCAAACCACTACATCAAACCACATGCAGTACAATGCGTGGGGTGTTCGAGACATTGATGGCTATGGCTGCTTCGTGTTCGAGAAAGATCCCAGCTCCGTTGGGCCAGGCGTATTCAACTGGAGGTGGGTTTACAGCCTCGGCAACCACTCCTTGGTCCTCGGGCTCAATTATCCGATCATCCAACTAATCATCGATCATATCACCGTCGATGATTACTATGCTATGCACTTCCATTCGCGAGGGGGGCTGTGTTTACACATCATACCATGGGTTTCATGAATCACCATATCCAGTGATTCGTCGACACAGCTTGTTGCTAGGTAATCTTCAGTGTGTGAAAGGCATCAAGCTTCCATGTGATGGATGGCTTGTGCAAACCCGACATGCGGCGATGTGGTTCATGCCAAAAGCAAATATGCACAACTTGATTTGTGCTGATATCTAGACTGAGCCATGTATTCTGCTGCTATAGCACGACCCTCTTTTGTTGGATATTATATATTGTTACTAGTTTGAAGCACTCCTCTGGTTTGAAGGATAAATACCTTTCTGGGATCAAGTGCATACCAACTCACCTGCATAGGATGTACTGATAATGATGATGGAGATGTTGTGCAGAAGCCATATATATATATATATATATATATATATATATATATATATATATATATATATATAT